>NC_056743.1:583739851-583787351 GCF_019279795.1 Protopterus annectens | reverse complement strand
CCAGTGTTTCAGGGAATTCGAACCACTTCAGGACTGTCGAAATCAGCTTTCTTGGGACTTTGGTATTAGATGTGTAGAAAACATAAAAATTTGGACTCTTTTCTTCATCTCTAGTTTCTCCTCCATTGTCGGTTTCACGGCAAACATTGAGTTATTTGTGCTACATTCTGATATGGTTCCAAATTACTCATCTCCCATCTCACATTCTACTGCTCTGTGAAATTATCAGTCACCCTTTCCAGCACTATCATGCAGTGTGACAGGAGTTTAATACCTCTGTGCTGCCCACAGCTGTGAATGTTCCCTTCATTCTTGTACATTGACACTAAAATGCTTACTTCAGTCATCTGGGATACACCTTTCTTTCCATATTGGTATGAGTACACTCAGGAGGTATTTCTCCTCTTAGGTCACCCAACATTTTGACCATGTCTGCTGTGAGCTTCTGAGCATGCTGCTTTTTCTGACTTTATTTCCCTTAGTGCTGTTCTTCTTCTAGGCTTAGTTCTTGTGTCTTTTTCATTGTAGGTTGTGTGTGGGACAGTACAGCTTCTTTGGGGTTTTCTTCATTCAAAAGCTGCTTGAAATACTTCTTCATCTGCCTTTTGATGTTCTGTGGACTAGTGAGTAGGTTTTTGCTGGCTTCCACTATGAATAGTTTCTGATGACTGTCTTCTTTATCTTTTGGTTTTTGCCTTGCTATCTGATAAGCGTCTTTGTGCCATCTTCTGAGTCACTTTCAGGAAGCTGGTAGAGTGGCTCTTATGCCTTGATATTTGCTAATGTGGCTGCTGTCTTTAGCCTCTTTGGTGGACAACCTGTATTTCTTCTTAGCCTGGGCTGTGTTTTTTAGTTCCATCTTTTCTTGTACTCTTTCTTTCTTTTAATAATTTCCTGGACTGCTGCATTCCACACCAGCTTTCCTCGTGTGCTTTATTTCCATACCTGCCTTGGCCGCATATCCTTGCTATTGTGTTCACACATGCTGTTTTTTTTACATTGCCATTCTTCTGTGACTCCACCTATTTCCTTTACTTCCTGATGTGCTAGAGCCCTGAGTATTTCCTTAAACTCTTGTGCTTTTGCTCCAGTCAACTTCCAGGTCTTCAGCCTAGTTTCTGTCAACCTTAGAACCTTCTCTGACCACTGCTTGCAGCTGATTGTAACCATCAGTGATTTATGCTGTGGACCCAGTGTTTCAGTGGGGATGAATTGCAATCTTCTCCAATGCCTTTCTCTTTCTAGCAGGAAGTCTGCCTGAGTTGCATGTTGGATACTCTTGTATGTGATCCTGTGACTGAAAGAGCCCTCCCTGCTCCACAGGCTTTGAACAACACCACTCCTACATGTTCAAGTTCTTAAATGCTGTTTTACTTTTGGATTTTTTTATTTACATTTCCATCAGCCAGAAATTCCTCCCACCCCCACACAAATTTTACTACTTAGAAAAATTCAGACTATTGGCTGTCACATTTGGGAGGAGATTTTTTTGGGGGCAGGGTTCTTTGGTACCTACTTAAACTGTTCATTTTAATAAATATGCAAAATATTCTGTAATGCTAAAAATGATTTAGAACACCCTTCAGGAGGATAACTGTACAGATATTTGATGTTAGTGTTCCTAGGAATCTAATATGATGGTGTTTAGAGTAATTCTTAACAATTATTTGCTTTTTTATATCACTTTGTCATTATTGATATGAAATCACGCATAGATAAGGTCAGACAGAATTTATCTATTGACTTGGTGAGTTAATTGAGGCAAGGAATCTGACTTTCACATTTGTAACATAATCATCAGCAGTGTAGACTGAGTACAAGAAAAATACATTTATTAATTTTGAACATATCAAAACGTATCTACCACTGCTAAGGTGCTAGCTAATAAAAGTAGAAATGCAAAAAAGGACAAACATGCACCACCACGACTGAATTCAAAATGTAACCGATAAAAACAGCAAATTTAATATGAGTTTAAAAACATGAAATAGTCCCTTAATATACACGATAATCGCTTTCAGCAATATCTTCCTCAGATCGTTAAAACAATGGGACTGCAAGTAACTATTTGAAGGACATCCCCCGGATGTTCGTGTGCAGATCTGTTTGTTCAAAAAGTATTTCTCCCAATCACTATTCTTTATTGTGCACAGACCTTCATTCTAACCAATGGCATGTGAAATGTAGTGGCTCATGTTAATGTTAAACTTCCAATAACTAAGCCTTTGAATAGGCGCACCCTTGAATCAACCAGTGGTAGGTCTCCTGGCTTTTAACACAGGTTGTAGTGGTATAACACTGTTCAGACCCGGGAGTTGGTCTGTGAAAAGACTGTTTATATCTAGAGTAGCTAGTAAAAAATCCAAAGTACCTGTGGTATCTCCCAAAATAGCTTGTAACTTTCTGATAGAATCATCCGTATCTCGTAGGACAGTATCGTAAGATCTAAGTATACTGTTCAATTCTTTCTCCAGAAATAGCAACATAGTTTGTGACCCACCCTTGTCCTGATACTATAAGACGTAGAGGGGGTTTACATAAGTCTTTGTGAATTTTAGGTAACCCGCTTATTGAGGGAATGGTAGGATGTATCACATGTAAAAAATTAAATGTGTCAAGATCTATTCGCCCATCCAGTAACATGTCTTTTAAATAAACGGTTATTCTTTGAATAGAACTTTTCAGAGCTAGTGGTGATACTTCAAGATATGTGTTATCACCTAGCATCTCTAACATCTTATCTCTGTACCAATGAGCTTGTACTACTAACGCCCCTCCTTTGTCGGCCGGTTTCAATACTATGCTTTCATTATGTTGCAAATCAAAGATAGCTTGTCTTTCAGCTGGAGTGATGTTATGGAAATGCTTGTTTCCTGGTTCTGTTCGCAGTTTTGCCACTTCATTGTTACATAGACGCAAAAAAGTTCTACTGCAGGTTGGTTAATGGGTACAAAGGAACTAGGTTTCCTCAGAGTGCTAATTTCAGTAGAATTATTACCATAGATATTCTTTAAAGTTACATTGCGCCCGAAGCATTTCAGGTCAATTACAAATTCACTCAGGTCAGATTTTAGAGAGGGAATGAATGTAAGTCCTCTCTCTGACTGATCGTTCAGTCATGATTAACACATAGTCTGAAATGTTCACAATCAGTGAATTATTTAATTCACTGTCTTATTCCTCTTCCTATCCTGGCTGTAAGTACGTTGACTCCTGAAATGCATTTGTTTAAAAAAAAAAAAATGGCAAATTGTGTGTAGTAGGGGCGTGTACTACTCCTTTCTTCGGTATTGTGCCTATATTAGTTAAATTACTAGGTCCTTCTAAACTATCTTGATTGAGTGACATATTCGATTCTATTATAGTAGTAAGAGTGTGAATATTTGCTCTTACTTGTGGTGGGTCTAATTCCGTAGTCACTGTATTCACACTACGAGGGGAGTCAACATTATTGGAAGCATTGTTGCTATTCAGCGCTCGGGTTTCCAGTCTTCTGTCCTCTCTGGGCCATTCAAAAATGCTCCCGTATCTGAAATCGGCAACATCCTTGGCCAATTTCTTTATTTTCTGCTGTTTCAACTTTGAATCATAGACATTAAGATTGAACTGTAATGCGAATTCAAGGTGAACTTTTCTAGTTCATCTTGTTTTCCTTTGATCTGTACTGATATCTTTTCTTCTTCTGGTTTAAAAAATTCAATGAGCAGCTTCAAGTACAGAAAACTGGTCTCTGAATTAATCGCCTGCCACTTAGCTAGCAGCTCAGGGTACTGATTTCCATAGCTGAGCATGCATTTAATCCTCATACCTCTCGGTATGACTTGATGGTGCAGGCTGGCTTCCAGATGGAATCGTTGCCAAACAAGCCGTTTGAGTTTATATGCTGCTGTCTCTACTTTAATATCATATCAAAGTTACTACTATCAAAAGATCCTTCAAGTTCCAGGGTCTCATTTGTATCAAAATTTAAATGTAACAATGGATTAGTGTTACCTTCCAGACATTCTGTCCCTTTATAATGAAGAAAGCCAGCACTGAGTGAAGTGTTGCTGCCATTTGCTATGTCGTTCGCCATGGGCAGTGGTATGACAAAATATAAAACAAATCAAAATGTATCTACCACTGCTAAGGTGATAGCTAGTAAGAGTAGAAATGCAAAAAGGACAAACACGCTGCACCACCACAACTGAATTCAAAATGTAACGGATAAAAACAGCAAATTTAATATGAGTTTTTTAATTTTAAACTGGCACATTTTAACCTGTAATTGGAAATTGACCCATGTTAGTATTATCACATCTCCTCAGGGGCATTGCATGCATCACAATTTTTTAATTATTTTTTATTTATTTATGATAAATTTATTAATTTTTTTCTTAAAACTAAGATGTCAGAAATGTATGTATTGCTACGTAATATTTGATGCAATTAGCTTTTCAGCTGTGACTTATGTTTATGTGGTATACTTATACTTTGTGAATAATGAAACAGTAGGCCCCAATTTCAAAAGACTTGCTGTCAGTGTAAGTGATTTTACTCACACCACAGTAAAATTACTTGTACTGAGTAAGTCTTTTTGGAATCTGCCCTGGGTATTGTAGATTAGCCTTGCACTGAAGTACGTCAACTACATTGAGATCAATTTTTCAGAATCAAGGCAGGCTTACACTGGAGTGTGTCACTTACAGTGAGAATAACTCTTTTGTAATCTGGCCCATTGTGTGTGTGATTTCTGTAAAATAGTGTTTGCCGTTATGTTGCTGTTTTTTTTTTTTGTGAATGTTTGGGTGGGCTGCACTGTACTTCTCCAATAGTATGTTCTTTGGTTCAGTATGTGAGTGATATTTACATATTCTGCAACTTCTTGTCAATGTGTAATATAAATATCTGTGATATATTTTTAGGGGATCTTCCCATTGTCATCCTGGCGTTGGTGTGTCTGGACGGTGTTTATCTCCCAAAGCAGGAGAATGACTTTGTCAACCAAGTCTCAGACGAGCTGGATCAATTCCAGCGGGAAGGCAGTGAGAAAAAGTGAGTACCTGAAGTCTGTCAGCTTGTCGGTCTGATTCAGTTAACACATTAATTTACCTCATGACCTAACAGACAGGATCTTTGCTTTCTTGTGTGCATATATGTGTGTGCGTGTGTGTGTGTTTTTCTTTCTTAGGTCTAATAAGCTGTTATTTTGTATGCATTAGTCATTGTCTACATTTATTTATTTATTTATTTATTTTGAACAAAGGGTGACATGTAAAAATGTGCACAGAATTGCATCAAACAGAATCATTAAGCGAGTAGAATTTTTGCAGTTACTGGAGACTATAAGGTCTGCAAAGTGAGGTAGAGCCCCATAAACTTGTATATTTATAATCAAGGTGAAATTTAGAGACTTATTTATTTTGAATACTTGTTGATGTTCTGGCGGCATTATTTCACTAATGACATGTAGGCAAGTTTTGACTGGCTGACTGGATGAGTACTGAAGGAAATGATTACATAAGAGTTTTCAAGGAGGGAGGGAATTTACTAGTGGAGTACATTAAGTTCTGTTTTGGAGTCCAGTATTCCTAGGTTTATCAGATTGGTAGCAGAATCAGCATGCTTTTATATGGGGTGGCATTAAAGTTGGTGTGCAGATTACTTGACGGTGAGAGTAGCCTGTGTGTGTGTGTGTGTGTGTGTGTGTGTGTGTGTGTGTGTGTGTGTGTGTGAGTACTTGTTAACCGGGGAGTACACTGATCACTTACGACCATTTGCAGGCACGGCCTGATTGAATAACGTACACATTCACTAAATAATGTCAAAAATTACAATCAAAGCAACTTAGAAATTATCACAAACAATGTATAAATTATGAGAGGTATAGTTATAATAGCAAAAGTATAGTGTCTAACATGATGTATAAATAAGAATAAAAAAAACAGATTCTAACAAGCATATGATGTGGAACAAAAACTAAGTAATCAGGAAAATGATTAGATGGAATTGCAGAGGGCAGAGAAAGGAAAAGAATTGTGATATGATGGTGATGCAGGAGCATTTGGCTTGTTGAAGTAGATTATTAAGGATGAATGTGGGCAGAAAACTTGTGTTTGTGCTTCAGTATTAAAAATGCAAGGTGGTCCAGTTTGTTGCAGCACTTTTACAGTGGATTTCATTTGTGGAGTTATAGGTTTCAGCTGGGCAAGGCTCTAGAGGAGTAAACCACCAAACGGAACCATCAACATGATGGCAAATAGCAGAGGGAGACAGTGTTAAGTGTTTATGGAGTTTCTTGCGCCTTTTGCATCATGAGATGCTGTGCTGATAGTGTCGTGATTCATTTTCCCACCAAATTTTCCAAAATTGTGAGGCCTCTCTTTTGAATAAAAAATGTTGTTAAACCTGTTGCTGCACTGTCATCACTGAGACTTTCAATGAAATTTACCCTTGGCGATGGCATTTTAGAGGTAGTGTGGTGAGCCCATAGACTTTTTAATGGATGCACCAGTGTGCATGCCTGGTGTTTTGTGTATTAAAGTCTATGGGCACATTTCCACACTGGTGCCATTGAGGGGTGCAGGAAATTTATGTGGACATGTTTGTAATATACTGTATATTTCAGAATCTCAACAAAACACTTTAAGATTGAAAGTTGTCATCTTGCTGCACTGTAGGGTATTGTTGAATCTGCAGCTGGTGAACTTTACACAGTTTTGGAGGCCTTTGGGAAAAGGTAAATCAGTTTGGCTTAGAGGAGGGTATCAAGAATGGTGTGGGTTGGACTTCCAGGAGATGCTGGATATAAGCAAGATATAAATCCTGCAAATAAGAAGGGAGGAGAGGACATGATTGACGATGCATACATTTATTATGTTAGGAAGAGGGGCAATGGGGCAGAAGGGGCACAGTTTAGAATGGATGTGAGGGGGTTACTTTCAACAGTTTAAGTAGTAGACCCCCTGGATTGGTATACTTGCAAAGTAGCAGATGAACTGATGAGGGGCTTTGAGACTGCCTGGATGCAGGTGGAAATTGATATTACATGCTGAATAATCAAACGTTCATTTAGTCCAATCCATTTTAGTCAACTTTCTTTTAATCCTTCCTTTTTACTGTATAAAGACTCCCCCATATCCGTTACTTCTGCAGGTTGCACAAAAGTCAACAAATTGAGTTTACTAAGTGGAAATAGACTGTTTAATATTTATCTAGAAAAATGATTAAGATGCAATGGAAGAGCAGCTACCAAAGTAGTTACAACATCTGGATAAAGTAGATGGAGCCATGTCCTCTTACTTCTAAGGTTGTATGCAGTGTTATTTTTTTTGGAAGTGGCAGTGACTACATGGTTTTGTATGTTGGCTAAAATAGTAAAGGCATTAGTAATGATGAGCTGAAAGGTGGTACTAAGCGTAGCATTAGGCTGGCGAACGCTACCATCTTCACAGAGGCTGTAGGGAACAAAGTTGAGCATTGCTGCATTGACTACAAGTATAGTTTTGACATGTTTCCCGGTTCTATGTGAAATATACATTCTGAAGTAGCAGTACTGCAGAGAAAATCTTTCTGAATCACACTGCTGTCTTTTGGACTTTTTTACCATTTAGTCTAATCTTTCACTTAAGTTTTTCGTCTTCATTTTTTAATGCATTGTTTAGATGCTGTACATTAAAACTGACAAAAAACTGTATTCACGTTAATGTTTTCTTGGTAAAGAGATGACTTCTACTTCACAAATTGCACCAAAGAGGTGACAGTCTTAGACATTTCAGAAATCACCTTGCAAACCCAGGCATTTTTATTATTTGTCAGTACATTTGTGACTATTATATGGTGACTGTCAGATACCCGCGGTGGTGGTGCTGCGGTAATGTTATTGCCTCACAGTAAGACGCTGTCTGGTTCGATTCTCAGATAGAGCATCTTCTGCGTGGAGACATACGTTGAAGGTTGTGCATCAGGCCTGGCAAGCCGGTACGTAAAAATCAACTGCCAATCATTAGCGGACCGGAGTTCCGCTGTGGCGACCCCTAACCGGGAAAAGCCGAAAGACACAAAAATATGGTGACTGTCAGATATTTTTTTCTGTATTTTAAAACTGTATCTAATCACTGTCTTGGCTTCTGGTAATAATAGGAGGTTATTCTGTAGTTTGCTTTACCCACATTTTGAGGATGGAGATGCACTAATTCGCATTCAGAAATCTCTGCACACAAACGCACAATTTAGATCTTTTCTCCTTTTCTTAGATAGCACCTCCCGTCTCTGCACCCACAGTAAAACATGTCCCAACACAGATGGCTTTAAAATACTTTTTCTGCCTTTAGGCTGTGGCACTTCACTTGACTCCAGAATTCAGATTATTGGCAGTAACATGCTCTGGAATACATCCCTGTTGTAAACTGAGAAATCTACAGAGTAGAAATCAGAAGGGTAATGTCCATCTTTTACTAGGACTTTTGGGGTTAGGCCTTAACTCCACAAGGACACTGTCATGATATAGCTGGAATTTCTATTTAGTTATTCCCCAGATGGTGTATGATGGTGTGCTGTGACCCAGAAGTATATGTGTATGGCATACCTTATTTCTGGTTGAATACTTGCAGTTTCTTTCATTTTGATCTTTACAAGCAGCTAAAACGTCATCTTGTCTTGTTGATTGTCTGCATATCTGCTGCATCAGTGGTTTGAAACTGGTGTGAGTACAGGGTAGCTTGCCTTTCAGTTTTGCTTTTATTGTAAAGTAATCCATAATGACATTTTTAAGAATGTTTGAGGAAGAGAGGAAGAGTTGAGGGACACAAGCTTCTTTCATATCGATTAAAATAATTTGTCATTTCTACACCATAAAGGTGTTAAATTAATCTCCAGAAGTAATGATAGTGCACAACCTATTTTAAAGTCTTGGGAACTGGTCTTAACTATTCTGAGTTAGGGCACCAGAATATTCCAATTAGTGTTCTCTGTGTTGTTTTTCTAAATGTATTATAAAGGGTATGCATGTTTAAAAAAACATACCCATTTACTTGATGTTCCTGTTTTTGTAAGGTACATGCACTTTTATTTTGTGACTCGATGCTATGTGTATATAGTGTAAATAGTTGATGTCTTTCAAGGATGCATCTGCAGTCCTAACATATGGGTTGTCCTGCCTCAGGCAGCCCTTCGGTCGGCCGGATTCCAAAGTCTGGGTCTGGCCTCGGCTGATGTCGCACTTCACCCGACGTCATAGCTGCTGTTTGTTGGGTATAAAGGCATCAGCCGACGCCATTTTCCTCAGTCTTTCTTGCCGTGCGGTGCCTGAAGCAGAAGCTGTTCGCAAGTGCCGGTCGGTCAGATCCAGAGATTTCTACTACCGAAGACTTCTAAAAAGCTAAGTACCCCGTTGGGGACTCTTTCTTGCCTCAGCCGATGTCAGACAAAGTAAATAATTGTTTAACTTGTGGGAAACAAATACCTCATAAGGATTTCCACTCTTACTGCCTTCCTTGCTTAGGCCCAGACCACGACGTATCAGCTTGTCTTGCCTGTGCTTCCTTCAACCGACGGACGCTTAGACGTCGGTCGGAGTTTGCAGAGGAGTTTTTTGGTCCCGCTTTTGCATACAAAATGCCGTCGGAGACTCCGACTACACAATTAGTTAAAAAGCGCAAGGAAAAGGACCAACACTCGCGGTCCGCGGTTTCGGCTGAAACCACGGTTAGGCCAACCGCGAGTGTCTCGGTTTCGGCTGAAACTGAGCCCTCGGTTCTTCCTTCGGCCGAAAGCATGACTCCGATAGCCGAGGCCTCACAGAGCATGGCTGAATCTGCTACTGAATTTACTGCTACAGAAGCAGGCACCCAGGATTTGTCAGACACTATTCCTTTAGACATATCTACCCCTGCACGTGGGGCTGCTAGACCCCCTGCTTCTATGTCTATCAAGGCTTTTGCCAGGGCTAAAGCAGCTAAATCTTCTAAGGCCTTACCTGCTAAAACTCCCTCACATAGGCCTACCTCTAGTTCCCAAATACTCAGCCTGGCTGAGGATCTCATTTCTTTGATCAGGGGATCCCAACCTCACCCAGACAGGGCCTCTCAGCCCCCTCCAGATAAGAGGCCTAGGACTGAACCCCCGGAACCTGTCTCTACAGACTATTCCTTGGATGACTCAGACCCTCACGAAGGCCCATATTCTCCTTATGAGGATTCTGATGCAGAAGACTCCATTCCTTCTGCTTCTCCTCCAGAAGAATTTTCTTTTGGGGAAACCTTTCATGCTATGAGGGAACACTTCCAATGGCAGGGCCAGGATTTTTCAGATTCAAGGAAAAGGCTAAGGACTTTTTTACACTTACCACAGCATAGGCCTTTAGCCATTCCTCCAGTACTAACTGTTGTTGATGATGCATATAATGATGCCTGTACTGCCCCTGATTCTCTTCCTCCGGCCCCTGCCAAGCCTGACAGATATTATAGGGTTCCGGACACACACAACCATTTGTATAAGGCTCCTGTTGCAGACCCTGAAACCATTTCACAGGGCCCTAAAGGTGTGGCAGCTGCCTCTGCCAAAAGCCCTCATCAATCTGAAAGGGAATCTGGAGCATTAGAGAGATGGGGTAAAAGGTTTATACTTCTGCTACTCTTCGGCCAGGGCCTTAAACTGTCAATTTCACATGATTCAGTACCAGGAATTTTTGTTAGACCAGCTAAATAAAAACCTGTCCCCTCCTGAACCTATAGACCGCAAGTCCCTTCAGGATTTGGTACATAACTCTCAGCAGGTCAGTAACCATTTCTTAAAATGTGGCTATGATGCACTGGAGGCTTCCTTTAGATCAGCTATGACTGGAACCATGATTTGAAGGCATGCCTGGTTAAAAGAACAATCCTTACCAGACCATGTTAAGTCAAAACTCCTAGATGCTCCCATGGAGAAACAAAGTTTGTTTGGCTCCCCTGCACAGGAGGTTATAAAGAAGGTGGAAGAAAAAGCAAAATCTGTCCAAACAGTCAAGGATTTCTTACAGGTCCAACCTCCGAGGTTTAGCAGAAATTGGCCTTCGAAGAATTGGTCCTTTCCAGACAACTCCAGAGCACAGAGAGGCAGAAATAGACACCCAAGAGGCAGAGGTCAATCTAGGGGTGCCTACAGGGGACGTCAGTGGCAACCTACCAACCACAGAAGTACTGCCACAGATTCAACTACAACCACTTCCACAGGGCAGACACAATGACTTGGCTCTGGTTCCGCCTACCAGGGAACAACTGGAAGCACCCTTGGGTGGAAAGCTAACCTTATTTTCCGACAACTGGCATTACATCACAGGAGACAAATGGACTTTACAAACAATAGACAAGGGCTACAGGTTTCACTTCCAAACTCTACCAAAAAAGAGAGGAATGCCAAACCTACCACCAAGCCAAAAACAGGCGGCTCTAAGACAAATCAACAACTTACTAAGGATGAGAGCTATAGAAAAGGTACCGCCTATGGAGCAAGGCCAAGGATTTTACTCCAGGCTTTTCCTTGTACCAAGAAAAGAAAATCAATGGAGACCTATTCTCGACTTGTCCGCACTGAACACATATCTCATTGTTCCAAAATGCAAAATGCTGACCCTCCAGCAACTTCTTCCCATGTTGGGCAAGGAGTCTTGGCTGGTGACTCTAGATCTCAAGGAGGCATACCTGCACATCCCTATACGACCAGATTGCAGAAGACACCTCAGATTTCTTGCAGGATCAGAGCATTATCAATTCTCAGCATTGCCCTTTGGCTTATCTACTGCCCAGAGTATTCACGAAATGCCTGGCATCAGTAATTGCTCATTGCAGGCTTCAGGAATTCAAATTTACCCATACCTGGACGACTGCCTAATACAAGCGGACAACAAGGAAAAATTAACAAAAGATTTGGAAAATGTCATACAACTGTTGCAAGCCTTGGGATACACAGTCAACATGCAAAAGTCAAGACTAGTACCATCCCAAAGGATAACATTCTTGGGTGCAGAACTGGATACATCAACTCAAATGGCTTTTCTCACAGAAGAAAAACAAAAGCAACTGCCAGTCTACTTCATGACATTAACAACACAAACTCAGCTTACTGCAAGGAAAGTCCTGCAAGCCCTGGGTTACATGGCATCCTGCATAATATTGGTTCCGCATGCCAGGCTGCATATGAGGAAGTTGCAATGGTACCTAAGGAATGTATGGTCTCAACACAAGCACAGTCTAGAAGCCCATATTCCAATAATTCCATGCCTGAAGCAAGAATTCCTGTGGTGGGCTCAGGCCTGTCAGTTGAACAGAGGATTGCCTTTCCACAAACCTCATCCAAACCAAACCATCACCACGGACGCCTTAGACCTAGGATGGAGGGCACACATGGTGGACAAGTGTATACAAGGCCTATGGACCCAAGACCAGCTGAATCTACACATAAATCTAAAGGAGATGCTGGCAGTGAAACATGCGATCCAGGCATTCAGACCACTCCTTCAACAGGGTCATCTGCTGATAAGGACGGACAATACCACAGTCATGTGGTACATCAACAAACAGGGAGGTACACATTCATATCCTCTATGCCAGATGGCAATGGACCTGTGGAATGTGGCCCTGAATCTCAACATTCAACTTCAGGCCAGATTTGTACCAGGAAAAGAAAATTCTCTAGCAGACACCTTAAGCAGAACTACCACGGATGCTCACGAATGGATGCTGCATCCAGATATCTTCAAAGCCATAACAAAGAAATGGGGACTACCACAGATAGACCTGTTCGCCTCCCCACACAACCACCAATTGAAGAAATTCTGCACAAGAGCATACCACCCATTTGCTTGGAGGGTGGGCTCCCTTTCCTTCAGCTGGAAAAACCTGATAGCATATGCATTTCCACCTCTTCCCTTGATGTACAAAGTTCTACTGAAGATCAGAGAGGATCAGCCAAGGGTAATTCTGATAGCTCCAGACTGGCCGAGGCAGCATTGGTACCTGCTACTGAGGAGCATGTCTCGGACACACGCATGGCCACTACCTCTATGCCCCTTACTACTAACACAGGACAACTACAAGATCCTACATCCAAACTTGAAAACACTGCAGCTAGCTGCTTGGAATATTGCATAAAACAAAATAACCCAGGTTTATCTCAGAGGGTTAAGGACATTATCCTGGAGGCACGACCCACCACAAGGAAGACTTATTCAGCCAAGTGGAAAAGATACCTCATTTGGAGTGCAGCAAAGGGAGAAAATGTCTCATTGGCAAACATAGCACACATCCTGGAATATTTAGCAGAGCTGTTCCACAATGGCCTGTCTTACTCCTCCATTAAGATTCATGCATCAGCAATTTCAGCAGAATACAACATGGATCCTCCTGTCTTCTCTCATCCTCTACTCAGGCAATTCTTGAGAGGAATCAAAAATGTAAAACCTCCAAGGAAACCACCTTTACCTACATGGGATCTCAACTTTGTGCTGGAAAAGTTAACACTTCGCCCTTTTGAACCAGCAGCAACAGCAGAATTACAATTCTTGTCTTGGAAAACTGCTTTCCTGCTAGCAATTACTTCAGCAAGAAGGGTATCTGAGTTACAGGCATTAATGGCAGTACAACCCTTCCTTATCTTCCATCAGGACAGAGTCTCTCTGAGAACTAACCCTACCTTTATGCCAAAAGTGGTCTCCAGAGTATCATTGAACCAAGCGATTCATTTACCTACATTCTTCCCCAACCCACAGAACAGGGGAAAGACTGCTACATACCTTGGATGTACACGGACAATTACGCTACTATCTGGACAGAACTAAGACCAGCAGAAAGACTGACCAGCTTCTGGTAGCATATGCAACAGGAATGCAAGGAAAAGCAATTTCAAAACAGACAATCTCAAAATGGATAGGAAATTGCATTCAATTTTGCTATTCTTTTCATGGAAAGACAACTCCTGATAATATCAGACCTCATTCCACAAGAGCTACAGCCACCACTACAGCTTTCCTAGGAGTGGCTACTAAAGACATTTTAGAAGCTGCTACTTGGAGCTCCGTGCATACATTTGCCAAGCATTATAATCTACCCTTATACTCTAGATCCCGAGCAGGTTTTGCAACTGCTGTTTTGCAAAGGATCTTAACTACACCATCTTTATCTTAGTGCCTCCTCCCCCAGTTTGGCTATGGTATTCTACCCATATGTTAGGAATGCAGATGCATCCTTGAAGGACATAGTACAGTTTTGTACCTACCATAAATGTAGATGTCCGATAGGTATGCATCTGCAGTCAGGATTACCACCCTCCTTCCCTCTGTGGTATTCCTAGGGTATTTACCCCTCTTTTAGCTAGCTGGGGGAATCTATTATGGTGTATTTGTTTGTATATATGTATATATATATATATATATATATATATATATATATATATATATATATATATATTTTTTCATATTGTTTGCTCTCTACTGTTTGGAATTATTTGCATTTATCCAAATTTAGCCTTCCTAGAGGGCACCTGGCATCTGGGGCAAGAAACACTGAGGAAAATGGCGTCGGCTGATGCCTTTATACCCAACAAACAGCAGCTATGACGTCGGGTGAAGTGCGACATCAGCCGAGGCCAGACCCAGACTTTGGAATCCGGCCGACCGAAGGGCTGCCTGAGGCAGGACAACCCATATGTTAGGACTGCAGATGCATACCTATCGGACATCTACATTTATGGTAGGTACAAAACTGTACTTTTTCAGTTCTGTTGTACTAGTTGTACAGTTTTTCTTATTTGTTTTTGTTTTTCTGTCTGTACAAACTAAAGTTTAGAGCCATCGTAAACTTATTTTTATGTTGCTTAAAAATGAGTAAAATGTGTTTTGGAAAAAATATTTGATAATGTTGAGTGTTTACTACTCCACTCAGTCTTTCAGGCAATGGTTAGATCTCATTTCATAGAACATAATATTTTTATTAGCCATTTGTCGTGTAGGGATTTATACAGTTGTCCTGCATCCTGGTTTGAGCAACTGGAATTGTCATGCATTGGTTTAAATACAATGTATGTATGTGTCTTTCGGCTTTTCCCAGTTAGGGGTCGCCTCACCAGAACTCCACTAATGATTGGCAGTTGATTTTTAAGTGCCGAGTTGCCAGCCCTGACGCACAACCTTCAACGAAGGTACGCCCATTCACGCATATCTCCACGCAGAAGACGCTCTAGCTGAGAATCGAACCGGACAGTGTCTTACTGTGAGGTGAGAACACTACCGCAGCACCACCACCGCGGATAATACAATAAGCTAGGTGAAATACACTGCCGGAAACAGAGGCACTGAACACTTTAGGACCAAAATCAAGAAACTCTTTAATACGAAACCAATAAAAAACTAACAGTAATGTAAAGCGCTTTTTGTCTGACTGCATAGCCAAACTTCTTCAGACAAAGAAAGCAAAAACTTTGCAACATTAAGTATTCACCCTGTACCTTCCTATTAAACTTATTAACCAATAGAAACACATCTCCATAGAAAGGGTTAAAAGGCAGTAATTAGGTAATGTTAAAACAGCCAAGTTCAGCATTTTCCAACTTAAAAAGCTACAAAAAGTATTAAGCAAGCAACCCCACCATCCCCACCCACCAAACAAAACATTTTACCATAGAGTTTGTTACCAAATGTAATGTTAAATATTGGTTAAAAATTTGTTTAAAATTAACACTTAAACTTGTTAAAATAGTTTTATACTGTCTCACCTACATATGTTGATTGTACAAAGTGTTGTTAAAATACTCCATTAACTACAAAAAATGTGTACACAGTTACTTCAGACCAGAGGTTAAAAAATCCATTTAGCTGTTACACTTCCAAGGTGCAAATTATATTCTACTGTAAACCTCCAGTTTTTATGTCAGGGCCAAACAGCAAGTCATCTACTCATTTTAGTTTTAAAATACAAGTTAGTGAGATGACTTTGTTTAATCCTGGTGCCCTACTGGCATATAGCCTCAGTTGCCAAAGCAGTTTGAGTAGTTGACTTGCTGTTTGGCCCTGATATAAAAACTGGAGGTTTAGCGTAGAATATAATTCGCACCTTTCTTTATTTATTTATTAACATTTATTGACCGGGAAAGTCCACTGGGTCAAAGACCCATTTTCAGTGGAAGCCCCGGGAGAAAAGCTCCACAAGCAAAATACAAAGGAACACAATAATTAAACACAATGAGACAATGTCACTGATATGACAGGAAGAAAAAGCATAGAATATATATACAACATTGAAGATATGACAGGTGAAACAATAAAACAAGAAATATACAATTGAATAGTAGTGTTACATCATTTCAATCTTTGGTGAGATTCCAGTTTCCTGTATAGTAAGAATACACTAATAAATGTGAAGACTGTGTTTTTGCTAAGATTTTGTCATTGTAGGATTTGGTGAAGTATATTGTTTAAGGAGGTTTGTTTTTAAGGCAAGTGCAGGATGGATTGTCTAGATAATGTGTTTTTAGGGCTGCCTTAAAAGTTTTTGGGTGATCAATCTGGGTTATTTCAGATGGAAGGTTATTCCATAGCTTAGCTTTGGTATGGGAGAACAGGCATTCTCCTGCTCTTTTGTTGGCTTTGGTTCATAGGTTCATACTAGGCTATCTGCCCTAGGGCATTTATAAGCCTAGCCAGAGTGTGTTTGGCTTTCGCCACCCATTTTAAATTAATTTTGCTATGCCCTTTTTCGAGGTTAGTATACTGTGCCTCTGTCTAACAGTGACACAGAAGTGATACCCGGGGTAAACCTACGATCTCCCATCCACTCATCAAGATTCCTCTTGAAGAGAGTCAATGAGGGACTCTGCCTAACCTGGACTGGGATTTTATTCCAGAGTGAAGGGAGCCTCTGGGTTATGAATCTGTCCCTCCAGCATGTCCTATTTATTTCAGTGCTGAGGTTCAAGTCTCACGAGCGCGTAGCTCGATGGGATTTGGATTTTCTGAGGTGCAGCATGTCCATTAATTCCGGGTTGGACATGGCTTTATACGTCCGGCACAGATTGCCTCTGAGCAGGCGGTATGCCACTGAGTAGAGCTGGAATTTCTTTAACCGGGCAGCATATGGCATCTGTTTGAGCCCTTTGATCCTCTTGGTGAGGTACTTTTGGGGTCTTTCCAGTTGCTGCAGGTGTCTGGTAAGGTACATCCCAAAAGGGGCATTGTACTCCATTATGGGCCTGATGAGGGATGAGTAAAGAGGCACGATGACCTCCCCTGATCTAGATGTGAATCCCTTCATGATTAGGTGGGCTATATAAAATGTTTTCTAACCACTTTGGCAACGTGGCTGTCAAATGAGAGATTGCTATCAACTTGGGTCCCCAGGTCCCTAATTACTTCTTCCAGATTAATGGATTACCACCTATGTGGTAATTTGTGGGCACTTTGTTTTTGCCAAAGGGGATGACTATACACTTTTTGGCGTTTAGCTTGAGGCCATGGCTCTGGCACCAGTTGTCTGTTTCTATGAGGCCCTTTTGGAGGATGCTTGTGTCGGCTGGAGAGTCGATTATGGCGCCCAGTTTGCAGTCATCTGCGAACTTGGTCAGCCACAGTCCTTCCGTGTTTGCCTGTACCTCGAAAAATATATACCGAACAAGAGAGGCTTTGGTTACTGTGAGCATCAGTTTACAGGAGGATCTTAGTGTTCTAGTGGGGGTGTATGTTTGTAGGATTGAGTTAAGAGCTGGGCAGTCATTTGGTTTAGAAATTAGTTTGTGGGCTAAGGTTAGTTGGGTGTATTGTAGATGGTGGGAAAACTCTAGCCATCTTAGTTCAGTGATGGCATGGCAGTGATGAGAGCGGTGAGGTTTTCCAGCGGTGAATTTGGGTATTTTGTTATAACATGATTGTAATTTATTATTAAGAGCTGTGTGCAGGTTAGTGAAAATGGCACTACCATATAAAAGGGAGGGGATGAGTAGGGTATTGGCTAGTTTTATTTTGGTATATTTATCCAGGTAGAGTTTGTAGCGGTATAGTTTACCTAGTTTGAAATGGGTTTTCTTGATAGCGGTTAGGATGTGTTGTTCGTATGTGAGTTTATCATCTATTGTTACACCTAGCAATTTGGCTGTTTTCAATTTCTGTGCCATTTTTAGCGAGGATTCTAAAGTCAATGTTAGGTGGTTTTGTTTAGAAAAGTAGAAGTTTGTTTTTTTGGAGGTTTAGCATCAATTGTGCATTAATAAGCCATGATTTGATAAGAGGTAAAAGCCTGTTATGTAAGTGTGAGGAGGTCTGAGAAAGATTTAGAGGTGGACATAAGTTCTTAGGTTGGTACTAGGCTATCGGCCCTAGGGCCTATGCAAGCCTAGCCATAACAATTCCCTGGATATTTCTTCCCACAATATTTACTTCTCTGGACCCTTGTATAGCAGGGCGACTGACATGATCCCGGGGTGAATTTCCCATCTCCTATCCAATCAGCAAGGTTCCTTTTGAAGACAGCCAATGAGGTGCTCTGCTTGACATGTATGGGCAGTCTATTCCAGAGTATGGGGAATCTCTGGGTCAGGAACCTATCCTTCCATCATGTTTTGTTCATTGTGATGACAAGGTTTACATCCCTTGAGCGTGTGGCTCTGAGGGATTGGAATTTCTTTAAGTGGAGGATGTCCAACAGCTCAGGGTTTGACATGGCCTTGTACGTTAAGCAGAGATCGCCTCTGAGTAGACGATATGCCACAGAGTATAGCTGGAGTTTTTTTAGACTATCAGCATATGGCATCTGCTTTAGGCCTGTGATTCTTTTAGTGAGGTATTTCTGTGGCCTTTCCAGCTGTTGCAGATGTCTTGTGAGGTACATACCAAACGGGGCATTATACTCTATAATGGATCTAATGAGGGATGAGTATGGTGGGACAATGACCTCCTTTTTTCTGGATGAAAAGCCCTTAGTAATGAGGTGTGCCACATAGAAGGATTTCCTAACTGTTGTGGCGATGTCGTTATCGAAAGTGAGACCACTGTCCACCTGTGTCCCTAAGTCTCTCATCACACTTTCGATGTTTAGTGTCCTGCCACCTGTGTGGTAATTCATGGGTACACTTTTTTTCCAAATGGGATAACTATACATTTCTTGGCATTAAGCTTGAACCCATGGCTCTGGCACCAGGCATCTGTTTCTGTAAGGCCCTTTTGTAGAATATCCACATCATTTGTTGAATAATCGGCATATTGGATGATATTCTGGATTAGGGGGGCTTTATGCAGGTCCATAATGAAGACATTGAACAGTAGTGGTCCTAAAATGGATCCCTGTGGTACTCCTATATTGTTAGGTTGGTACTGAGATTGCGCATTTAGCTATTTTATAGATTGCTCCCTGTTGTGTAGGTAGGAGATAAACCAGCTGAGGGGTTTCGGGGAGCAACCTAGTGTTGATAGTTGCTTTACTAGCTTAGTGTGTGATACTGTGTCAAAGGCCTTAGATAGGTCTAATAGGATTACTGAGGTAGGATGGCCTGCATCCAAGTCTTTGTTGACAGGTTCTGTGAAAGCTAATAGGGCAGTAGTGGTGCTGTGGCCTGGCCGGAAACCATGTTGGGTAGAGGATAGAAGAGCATTATTTGAGAGGTGTTTAAGTAGCTGTGAGTGAACACATTTTTTTTCAAGATTTTATATAGAGGAGAGAGTATAGAGATAGGGCGGTAGTTGGAAAGATCAAGGGAGTTTCCCCCCTTTGTGTAGTGGGGTAATGGTTGATCTTTTCCATGAGAGAGGAACATAATATTCAGTGAGAGAGCGATTTATAAGAATGGTAACTGTAAATGCTATTGCGTTAGCTACTATTTGCATATATTCTGGGGGAAGGTTATCTGCAGAGAGAGCAAGGTTTGAGTTGTTTTAGGAATTTCAGAATCGGAGAGGTGGGTACAGGTTGAATAGTGAAGAAGTCTGGTTGTGTAGTGGGGCTGTGTTCTGTTGGGGTTGGGATGTGTATGTTTGAGGTGGATGGGCAGTGTTTGAGTAGCTTTTGGATGGTAGAGATAAAGTGGGTATTAAAGGCTTAGGAGATTTCTTGTGGGCTTTTTTCTGGTGCAGGGGATGGTTTTGGATGGTGCCTGGGTTAAATAGAGAGGAGACAGACTTCCAAAAATGTTTGGGATTGTTATACGAGGTTCATAGGTAGGTACTAGGCTATTGGCCCTAGGGCCTATACAAGCCTAGCCAAAAATGTACCCTGGCTTTCGCCACCCAAGAAAATTATTTTCCTGTGCCCCTGTCAAGCAGAACCGCAGAAGTGATCCCCAGGGTGAATTTCCTATTACCCATCCATTCAAGATTTTTCTTGAAGAGTGCTAATGAGGAGCTCTGTGTGACATAGATAGGTAGTCAGTTCCAGAGTATGGGAAGTCTCTGGGACAGGAATCTATCCCTCCAGCATGTTCTGTTTATTGTGGTGACAAGGTTTAGGTCCCTAGAGCGTGTAGCTCGGAGGGATTGGGATTTCTTTAAGTGGAGCATGTACAACAGCTCTGGGTTTGACATAGCTTTGTATGTTAGGCAGAGATCGCCTCTGAGTAGGCGATGTGTGACGGAGTAAAGCTGGAGTTTTTTGAGACAGTCTGCGTAGGGCATCTGTTTGAGGCCAGTAATCCTCTTTGTGAGGTATTTTTGCGGCCTTTCCAGTTGTTGTAGATGTCTTGTGAGGTACATAACCAAAAGGGGCGTTGTACTCTATAATGGGACTAATGAGTGATGAGTAGAGGGGAACAATGACCTCTTTTTTTTCTGGATGAGAAACCTTTTGTGATGAGGTGTGCCACGTAGAAGGATTTCCTGACCACTTTGGCGATGTGATTATCAAAGGAGAGACTACTGTCCACCTGTGTCCCAAGGTCTCTTATCACACTTTCAGTGTTAAGTAGACTACCGCCTATGTGGTAGTTCATGGGTACAAAATTTTTACCAAAGGGGATGACAATGCACTTTTTGGCATTGAGCTTGAGACCATGTCTTTGACACCAGGCATCTGTCTCAGTGAGGCCCTTTTGTAGGATGTCCACATCGTTAGGAGTTTCAATTATGGCTCCTAGTTAGGTAGACAGTTTATTAGAGAAATAAGCTTTTTTATCTCGTATTACTAGCTTTTTTGATTTGTTTCAGAGTTGGTTGTAGTGGAGTTCATTTTGTTGTGTTCTGTCTCTCAGCCATGTTTTCCAAGCTTTGTTTCTAAGAGACATAGTTTGTTTGGTCAGTCTTGTTAACCAGGGGGTGTGGTTAGTTTTGGTTCGTTTGGTACGCATAGCCTATGAGCTAGGCTATTTAGAGTATTTAAAAAGAGTTTGTTAAAATAGTCAATGGCTTCTTCCAAGGGGAGTGTTTTCAGTGGGTTCCAGTTTTGGGAGTTTAAAATATTTATAAAGTTATCCTGGTTAAAGTGGGCAAGGTTCCTGGAGGTTTTATACAAGTGTATTTTGATTGCATGAGGGTGAATTATATAGGTAAATGCTGGAAGGTGGTCACTTAATGTGTTTAGTAGGGTTCCTGAGTTGGAGTAGTTTTGGGGATGTGTTACAAGTGTCCAGTCTAGGGTTGATTCAGAGTCTGTTGTTAGACCATGAGTGGAAGTAGTGATGAGTTGGGTAAAACTGTGAAGGTTTATGCTGTTTACTGGAGAGGGGGAGTCTTAAGTTTAGCCAATTAATATTGGTGTCTCCTAGTATTATAGTTTCATGCAGTATATTCTGATTTATCCAAGATAATACATTTTCAAGTATGTGGATATTGTGTCCTGGGGGAATGTAAATAATTGCTGTGCATATTTGTTTGTTCCTTTTTATGTGAAAAGATGTGAGTAGTAGCTCTATGTTACCAAAAGAGGGGACAAATTTGTATAGGTTGCTATTTGTAGTGAGTTTTGATAGATTAGTGCTACACCGCCTCCCTTTTTATGAAGTCTGTCTGAGCGAATTATGTTATATCCTGGAGGGACAACTTCAGTGTCAGCAATGTGTGGTTTCAGCCGTGTTTCTGTTACTGCAATAATATTTGGGGTGTGGGCAGCTAGCCAGGCATGGAACTCAGTAGTTTTATTGCAAATGCTGTGAATGTTTATATTAATTAGGTGAAGTGTGTGTTGAGATGTTGGATTAGCTAGCCTAGTGGTAGACGAATGAGTGTGGGGAAACATTTGGTCAGCTTGGTTGTCAGTGGATGGATAAATATTGATAGGGCCTGGATTTGGGTGTATATCTCCACATTGTATTAATGTGTGTAGTTGATAGAGTATGCTGTGAGATTGTTGTTTATCTGGAGTGGACATATTAATGTAGTACTAGCCAAAGTTTAAATTTGGAGGTAGGTGGTAGTAGTTTTAATCTGTCTGAGGTAATGATATTATTTGCTAGTAGAGAGGGGGAGATGTCTGAGTAACTAAGTTTGTTAAGTTGTTTGGGAAGTGTTTGTGTGCTGCTACTGGTTGGTGGGGGGTATATGGTTGCATGTATGGACGTGGTTTGTATTGGTAGGTACTTTGGAAGTGTAACAGATAAATGGATTTTTTAACCTCTGGTCTGAAGTAACTGTGTACACATTTAACTGTGTAGTCAGAGCAAAACCATGGGTTACTTAGAAACAGTTTTACTGACTGTTTTAAAAACTGTTTAAAAGGTTGAAGGTTGTCTTTTTTTGTTTCCAAAATATTTTTATCTTTCTCCTTCTCTTGATTTGTTTATATACTTCAATTCCAGTCATTATAAAAGCATCAGTTCAGTCACAGTGTAGAAGAATTTAGTCATATTTAGGTACATCATATAGCAAGAGAATTTTTAGTGTTACAACAAAATTTACATGTTGGCCAAGGATCTAATACACAATTAACATTCTATATACACTGTAATACAAGTGCTCCAAAATTAACTTTCTGATTAAGATTGTGCCTCGTTTTACATGTTATCCATTACTGTGACATATGAGATTCATATTAGACATCAACATACAAAAGGATATGTCTTTTGCCTTTTTAAATTTACACTCTCAATAATTTGTCTTTCTTCATTTGTCTATTCTTTTAGAATATGATCCAGATGAAGACTCCAGTATTTTAGAAAATAAGAACGCTTACTTTGGTTATCCGTTATTAATTTATGTGCAGATACATACCTTTATTGCCATACTTCTGAAGCCCTCCCATGCCAATTGGGTTTGATCTTACCAGTTTTGAGTAATAAATAATTACCCTCTTCTTTCTAGTAAAATTATAATATGTAGTTTATATTTGGATAGCTTTTGAGAGGTGATATGCAAAATTGCAAATTCCCATGATAATGTGGATTTTTCATATCCCATCTTCTCTAGCCTGACTCTCAGTAAACACCATAATTTATAAGTACATTTACAGCTCCAGAAGATGAGGAATAGGTCTGCTATTTGTGAGTAGCATCATGGATAGTTTGGGGAAACTTTCAAGTTGAAGTTAAGTATTATTAGGGTAAAGTAAGCATTGTTGGTTGTCCTTAATTAGGTGTACATGAGTTTCTTAAAAGGGATTAATTTTAAATTTGTTTCAATAGATTGAGATTTTTGTTTGTCGGTAATTTATTTGTTTTTTTCAGTCCAGTATTTTGAGTATAAAATAGACTGATATCCAATGGATACTATTAACTCATATGCATTTGATAGCGTTTTTTTTCCCCTTAAAGTTAGTAAATTCTATAATGTATTACACATAGTTGTCATTTTTGTTTTATTTCAGGATCTCCTATTATTGAAGCGCACAGTTCTCTAATTTGCCTTAGCATTGTAGGTTCACGACCACAAGAGCCTTTTTAAGCCTAGCCATCCACCCCAAATCTCTGACAAGTTATGATACCCTTGATAAGTGTAAGCATGGGTCTGGGAGATGAACCATTTGCAGGTTGCCTGTTTACATTAGAGACATAGGTGCCAAACCAGGGATGAATTTCCGGTTTCCCATTCAGTTGTCCAAGTTGCACTTGGATTGGGTTAGGGAGGAACTCTGCTTCACATGGATGGGGAGCCTATTCCATAGACAGGGTAGTCTCTGGGATGCATAGCTATCTCTCCAGTAGGTCCTATTTATATCACAGTTAAGGTTTCCGTCTTTAGAATGGGTAATTCTGGTACTGTTTGTTTTGTGGATATGCAAGAGGTCCTTCAGAGTGGGGTCTGTCAATACCCTGTATGCCAGGCATAGATCTCCCCTCAAAAGCCTGTAGGAGACAGCATACAGGGATAGGGCCTTGAGGCAGTCTGCATAGGACATATTACTTTTGTCCTATATTATTTTAGTGAGGAGCCCCTGTGAACATTCCAGTTGTTGGATATGCCTGGTTAGGTACATACCAATGGATGCATTGTACTCAATAATAGATCTAATGAATGCCGGATACAGTGGAGCAATGACTTCCTTGAACTTGGATGCCATACCTTTGTTTATAAGTTGCGCAGCATAGAATGATTTCCTCACCACTGTAGACACGTGATGATCAAAGGCTAGATTGCTATCTGTGTGTGTCCCTAGGTCTCTGACTACTGGGTCAACTGTGTTGTCAATATGATACTTACCAGGGATGGATGACTTCCCAAGGGATGCTATTATGCGTTTCTTGGCATTTAGCTTTAGTGCATGGCTCAGACACCAGTTATTTTTCTGTGTCAGCCCCTCCTGGAGATTGAATGACCGCTCTTAATTTGCAATCAAATGCAAATTTAGTCAGCCAGAAACCACTGACATTGGCCTTGACTTTTGAGAAGTAAATGCCATAAAGGAGCGGTCCAATAACTGATCCCTGAGGGTCTCCACTTGTGACTGGCCTCTTTATAGAGGTGGACTCCCCAAATCTAACTCCCTGAGTCTTGTCTGTGAGCCGGTTGGTTATCCAACGGGTGACATACGGGTTTGTACTTAACCGCTTGAGATTGTCAACAATGTCCGAGTGGGGTATTGTGTCAAATGCCTTGGACAGGTCAAGGTAGGCAGTGTGACCGATTTTTGCCCTCATCCATTGCTTTTGTGATCTTCTCAAAGACCTCCACTAGGTTGAGTAGGCATGATCTGCCCTTGAGAAACCAAACTGGGTTGGGTCCAGTGTCTGGAGGTTTACTATGTCTCTCTTGATCATCTCCATGATAATTTTTCCATAGCTTTACATATAAGACTAGTGAGACTTGTGGGTCTGTAGTTCCCAGGGTCTGTAGATTGACCACCTTTGTGCAGACGGATGACTGTTGCCTTTCTCCATTCATGAGGCATGAAGCCTGTTTGGAGGCTACAGTTAAATAGTAATTGCAGAGGCCCTGATAGGTCATGCCTTCATGCTATTTAGAAGGCATCCTGTGATATTGTCTGGGTCCATTGATGCAGTGTTCTTGATCTTAGAGAGAGCATTAAGGACCTGTTCCCTAGTGATAGTATGGGGAGTTATAGTTGATGATATTTCTTGATGGAAAGCTGAGGGGGAGAGAGGAGTAAAGTTGGAGCTGAATTTATCAGCCAGAGCATTGCTGTATCTTCTGGCTCAGTATAGGTGGCTCCATTTAAAATGAGCTCTGCACACAATTGTGTGTTATCTTTGAGGTTGCGGACATAGCTAAAGAATGCTTTGTGGTTGTCCTTGGCCTGGGAGGCCAAACTTACCTCAAATTTGGCTTTCATAGACTTTATTTGTCCTCTGAGTTGTTTGTTTAGTTTGATGACGGTACTTTTATCCTTCTGGGTGCTGCACCTCCCAGTTTTTGCCATGATTTTCTTCCCTTCTGTTATACATCTGATTTGATTTTGTGATTCCACCAAGGTGGCTTGGTTTTTGAGTTAGTTCTGTACTTCTTCCTGGTAGGTACAGCTGCCTCTATGCAGCCATTAACATGCTTGTATGGGGTTTCTGTCCACACTTTTGCATAGGCAGAAGTGTTCTCAGGGTTTATAGGGGCTTGAAATGTTGCCAGATTCTCACTTAATAGCAAGAGGTTAGCCTTAGAATAGTTCCTGAATATTCCTGAGTGAGCTGGGAGTCCAGGTTTTATTTTTACTTTAAAGGTGACCATTTTGTGGTCTGACCTTACCAGGGAAGGCATTACACTAGGGGGTGTGCAGCACTCTCCCATATTAGTGAGGACTAGATCCAGTGTGGTTGCATCCCTGGTTGGTGTATTGAGTATCTGGTCCAGGGAGTTTGTGTTTACAAAATCCAGGAATCTCTGTGCATGTACGTTTGATGTCGTATAGGATTCCCAGTTAATAGTGGGGTAATTAAAGTCACTCATGGATATGGTATTGGGTTGGATGGTTAGTGTTTCTAATAAGTTTAAATACGTGGTATGGGTTTCCTGGGTCATAGAGGGGGACCTAAAGCTTGCAAGGAAGTGGTATTGGATTTTACCTATGGTGATTTGAACATGGAGCAGCTCAAGTGCATTGTTCTTTTTGACCAGCCTTAAAGTATATTTATTTTTCATGTAAATAGAAACACCTCCACCTTTATTCCCTGCCTGTGAAGTAGCTGGTCTAAATGTTTGGAAAGAATTATAACCTTGCACTGTTGGTGTGTTCTCTGCAGCTTCAAACCACATTTCAGAGACCGCACAGACATCAGCATTCTCTAGGGTAAAGAGAGCTTCAAGGGAGTGGAGTTGTTTGTTTAGGCTCCTAGCATTGAGCACTAATACCTTGAGATTTTCTTTGATTTGATTTTCTATGTTAGAAGTACTTTTAGTTTGGCATTGCCTAAACAAGGCACTATGGGGGAAAACAATGTTTTAGCTGATATTTGAAAGCCTAGAGGGGGGACAGGTGCAGACCATCCCTGGCAAAGCAGTGTGGTCTGTTGACCATTTCCTTCCATGCTGACAAATATTGCACCCCCCTTAGAATGACACCAGAAACTAAGCCAATTATTAAAGTCAATCATCTTTTGTTTGTATTGTGGTGTCATCCTTGGAGAAGGTAAAGTGCTGCTCAATGCTAGGCTCATACCAGCCTGAGACACAAATTCTGGGAGCTGTATGATGTCTCTCTTCATTAGTCTAGGTAGGTAGATCTCAGGTCATTTACTCCCACATGGACTATGACCGAGTCATATTGGTAATTGTGGTCCAGTGCCCTGAGTGCATGTGTAATGTGGCGGATCCTAGCCCCTGATAAGCAACTGACCGTAACTTTCTCCTTACTCAGCCTGGTGAGCGGGACATCAGAATGTCTCACAATGGAGTCTCCAATGACTAGAAAGTTGGATTGTGTGTTGACTTACCTTATGGGCTTAGAAGTAGAGGCTCCATGAGATGTAGCTGTATGTATTGATGTGGGTATTGTTTTGAAAGAGTGTGTTTGGGGCTGCTGAGGGTATTTCTTGTGTGTACTTTATCTAGAAGGTCTTTGTGGTTTAGGAAGGTTACATTTAAGTGCCTCAGTATATGTGGGTCTATATCTGCTGTGAATTGTGCGGGATGGGTGCAGCATGTGTACTACTGACAACCTTATTAACATTAAGAGTACTTTTTTGTGAGAGCTTTGCCTTCAGTGACATTATGTAAATACATCTCTCACATACCATATCCGTTGTTTGAGAATTAACTGGTTGTTAGTAAACATGAGGCAATTTCTGCATTGCCTCAAGATTCCCATATCCACCAAGCCAGTAACAGAGACAGTAGGAAAGTTCATATCCATGGCAACAGAACCTTTTATTATTGATTAGACTGTTGGAGTGAGAATATCAATCACTGTCAGGAGTATCTGGTTTGCAACTATGTGGACAGTGCTCGTCACTGCAAACTACCTGTCCTTTGTGCAACTAGATAGTTGAGAAATTTCAGTTGTGCTTTTACAGGAAAAATGTTACTCAAGGTGTTTTAGTATGTACAGAGCACTGCCAAACACTTGCGGGGAAACTAATACATAGACCCTGAAACTTTAAGGATGAAATATTTGGGCAGATATTCTGAGGTTAGAAACAAAGCAAGCAGTACTTACTGAAAAGAAAGAATTAGCTTGTCAAGAATGATGAAAAGAGGAGAGTCGCATGAGTGGCTACTGCCTGGCTACTACTAATGCTGGTCTCACCACAGCTTCACTCTGTTGAGATACAATACTCCTTTGCTGCTTCTCTCACCAGAAGCAAAATGTTAGCACCAATCCCAAGAAGAGAAACAGGCCACAGTCTGTTTGGTGATCCACAGTCTTGTCCCAGATGCAAGTGTCTGTAGGCTTGTAGCCTTTTTCTGATAGATGCCTCGAATAGCAACCAGACCAATCGGGTACGTTAAGCACAGACACACACTCTCCAACCAGAAACAGTCAGGAATCAATGCACTCTGCTCATACTCTCACCAGGATCTGCATGTAAGCACAGATTCCAGGCTGTCACCTATAAAGCAGTTATTAGGCTTTCTGGTGATCAGCAGTCTCCAGGAAATAATATATCCTTTAGGAAGGTTAGGGACACTTGTGTCCTCAATAGTTTTTTTTCTGTGCCTATAAATATCCCAAAAATTGTTTCTTAATAAGTGGATAGTTGTCCAAGTTTCAGATTTCATTATTTAATCTGAGGTTTGGATTCAGATGTTTTTGGTTGTAACAAGATGAAGTTTAGTGCATCCATCATTTTTTTGAAATCTAATTATTTTATGTTTTAACAAGCTATGAAATCTGCTATCTTTTAGATTTTCAAATGGAAGGGCTTTGGGATTGATTTTACAGTTTTTGATTTGGTCATACCATATTTTAATCCACGATGGATTCCATTTGTTATCCTTAGGATTTTATTCTGCAACTTAAATAATTCTGTTTGAGCATATTATATCATAGTATAAGTTAAAGTCTGATAGTCCCAGTCCTCCCTTTTTTAGGGTACATTAACTTCTGATAGCTAATATGACAGATTTAGGGTACCAGATAAAATTAGCTAAAGCTACATTTAGCTTTTTAAAAGTTTTTTGAACTGTTGAATTTGTTGTGTTGAAATAATAACTTGGGAGAATATTAATTTTTATAATTGCTCCTTTCAAAAGAAAGGATAGCTTTGTTTTTCCTCATCTCTTGATATCCTCTAAAATGTCTGCCCATATATTTAGTAGATTACTCTGCATAAGTAATGTTTGGTTATGTTCAAAGGATATCCCTAAGTATTTTAGAGAGTATTTTAATTTTATTTCCAAGTCTGGAAGATGTGAGTCTTTGTGACATTGTGCATTAAGAGGGACAAATTAAGGATTTTATGGGGTTAACTTCATAGTTTGAAACTTTTGAGAAGCTACTAATAGAATGTAGAATTTTGTTCATATCTGTGTTAGGGAGTGCAAAATATAGATTTAAATCATCAGCAAACGCTGTTAGTGCAGTTTTATTATTAAAATTTCTAGGATATGGTGGCACATTTTTTGGGCTATGAGTAAAAATAGAGTCACTATATGTAAGTTAAAGAGGTACGGAGATGGTGGACATCTTTGTCTGGTCCCATTCAGAATTTTTATTGGATCTGAATCTGTGCTCTCGTTTAAAATTTTTATTATATTTGTAAATTCTTGTGGTATGTGAAAATAGGGAAGTATAGAAAATAACAATTTAGGTTTACTTGGTCAAAGGCTTTACATACATCTAAAACAAGGGCAAAGATTGGGATTTTATATTGTTTAGATAGTAAGATAATTGTATTTAAGGTTAACGTGCTATCCCATGCCTGCATACCTTTCATGACTCCCTATTGTTAAGGTGATATGTTTGGTAATACACTTTTCAGTCTGTTTGCTAGTATTGCAACTATAATTTTGATATCTAAATTTATAAAAGGGATTAGTATGTACTTTCATGGGTTTTTATTGTTGGACTTTCCTTTAGGTATAAACATTGCCTTTGAGTTGTTTAAAATAAAGATCTGTAATACCATATTCTTTTATACAGTTATAGATTTTCAGTAAACATTTTGTTATTTTTGAAGATTGTTTTTTGACTGTAGGGAGTGAGTTCCAAGTCTTAGCTGCAAAATTAGAGTACAGGGTGTTTCTGGAAGATTTTTGAGCTTTGTTTTTTGAGGAGAGTTTATCACTAAATCAAAAAGTTCTACTGAGCTGTGTTGAGAGCTGGGCAAATTAAAGGTTTATGTATTATGCTATGGGTTGCAAGTAGTGTAGTCCCAGCCAGTTAAGTGTTTTTAGTGTTTTGAGTGTGGGACAGTGATGGATTTGATCGGTTTTATCTGCATTTTTCTCCTTATTTTATTATGACATTGTTTTAGTGCCTTCATTATTTAAGCCTGTAGCTTTTTGAGGATTGGTGCACCATATAAAAGGAAGGTAAACAGGTATGTGGTAGCTAGAGCTGTTTTTGTTGAATTGCTAAGGACATGTTGTCATTTATATGGCATCACAAACTGGGAGCCATTATTGAATCCCCAAATTATGTGGATACTCTACAAAAGGGCATTACAGAAGCAAATGCTTGGTGCCAGAGACATGGGCTCAAGCTCAATGCCAAGAAATGTATAGTTATCCCCTTTGGGAAAAAAACATGTACCTGTGAATTACCACATAGGTGGCAGTCCACTAAACACCGAAAGTGTGATAAGAGACTTGGGGACAGTGGTCTCACCTTCGATAACCACATCACCACAACAGTCAGGAAATCCTTCTATGTGGCACACCTCATCACTAAGGGCTTTTCATCCAGAAAAAAGGAGGTCATCGTCCCACTGTACTCATCCCTCATTAGACCCATTATAGAATACAACGCCCTATTTGGTATGTACCTCTCAAGACATCTGCAGCAACTGCAAAGGCCGCAAAAATACCTCACTAAAAAAATCACAGGCCTAAAGCAGATACCCTACGCTGACCGCCTTAAAAAACTCCAGCTATACTCTATCGCATATCGTCTATTCAGAGGTGATCTCTGCTTAACCTACAAGGCCATGTCAAACCCAGAGCTGTTGGATATGCTACACTTAACCATGTCGGACCCAGAGCTGTTGGACATGCTACACTTAAAGAAATCCCAATCCCTCAGAGCCACGCGCTCCAGGGATCTAGACCTTGTCATCACAATAAACAAAACATGCTGGAGGGATAGGTTCCTGACCCAGAGATTCCTCAGATTCTAGAATAGACTGCCCATACATGTCAAGCAGAGCGCCTCTTTGACCCTTTTCAGAAGGAACCTTGACGATTGGATGAGAGAAAGGAAATTCACCCTGGGGATTACATCAGCTAAACAGGGGTCCAGGGAAGTAAATAGTGTGGGAAGAAATATCCTGGGAATTGTTATGGCTAGGCTTGTATAGGCCCTTGGGCTGATAGCCTAGTACCAACCTATGAACCTACTCTTAATTTTTGATTTTTTTAATGCCGCTATGAAAGTGTAGATTGAATTTTTAGGTTGCCATCTATGATCACCACTAATATCTTGGTATGCACGATTTTGAATTTCGTTCTGTCTTGGATATGTGATGTGGGGAGGAATAGGAGTAGTTTTTAGGACTGAGTGAAAAGTTGTACATTACTGAGATATTGTTCTGTTGAACTGAAAGCATCTTGTGTGATTTGTTGGAGGTGGATTTGCTTATCAGAGGGGAATATGTCATTGAGTCTGAATATTATATTAATGAGGCCTGTTGGGAAGAAGCGGAAGATTGTTTAATGAAAATATTGAATAAGATAGGGCCAAGAATAGAACCTTGGGAGCTCCTGTGGTAACTGATAATTGCGGAGAGAGTGAGTGGTGCCATTTTACACATAAGTATCTGTTAGACAAGTAGTGTCTAACCACTGGACTTCAGATTGTGAAAAGTCAGGAGAAGACATTTGTTGCAGGAGTTTGCTATACAGGACTGTACTGAAGGCTTTGGATAAATCTAAGAATATGGCAGAGAAAGTTTGCCATTGTCTCTGGCTTTGCTGACAGTTTCCAAGAATGTTAATAGAGGTGGGGGCTGTACTATGAGCTGGATGGAAACTATGTTGTGGAGTGGGTAGGGATTGTTCCTTTGCAAGGTACTGAAGTTGTTTCTGAAAACACTGCCCTCACAAATCCTGGAAAAGTGTAAATAGCAGTAGATCTGAAATTGGCGAATGCAGTTGATTGCACACCTTTGTCGAAAAAGTTTCATATTACTCCACTTCACAGTGAGGAAACACAGGGTTCGTGGATAGACCTCTGTGAGAGTAGAGACTAAATAGATTATGGCATTTGCTGCCATTTTTAAGGTATTCTTCTGGGAGGTTGTTAGAAGAACATGAGCCAGGTTTAAGTTTTTAAAAGTAGTTGGAGAAGGTGGACATGAGTTGGAGGGTGAAGTCTGACAAGTTGGCAAGAGATGGTTGGTATAGTTAAAGGGATGTAGGAGAAACCTCTTCAGTGAGGTCTGCTATGCTTTCAATGAAGCATAAGTTGAATTCAGTTGCTACTTCATGGGAAGGGCAGTTGAGAGAGAGATGAGATGTTTATATGCCTGAATGTATTATTTAGTAGAGGACCAGAATTTTTGGGGCCATGTCTGTGGTTAATTTGTAGGTTGCTATAATAATATTTCTTACCTAAATTAACTTGCTTTATGTGTAATATTTCAGAGTTCTTTAAACCTGACAGGGTTTAAATAATTTTTAATTTATGCCTTTCCTTTCAGGCCTTTACGTATGAGGATTCTTCTGGTGCTGAATAGCCAAGAAGCATGGCTGGATTTTATTCTCCTGCTTCTTAGGGGTGCACAGCTGTTAGGTGTATCTAGAAATTACTTAAAATTTTTAAAGTCCATCATCTTAAGGGAGAATTGTAAGGATGGAGTAGTTGAAGGATTTTAGTATGGCAGAAAAGATGCCAGAGCTGAATTTAGAAAGGTTGCAAACTATTTTATACAGTAACGGAGTACAAAGAATTAGTCCAGATAGTTTCTCCTAGATCTGCTAGCTAAAGTGATTTTTATCTATGAAACCCTTCCTGAGGGTGGAAAAAGAGACCTTGATGAAGTTTCAAGTAGTTTATTCAGTTAAGGAGACATATGGATGGGTGCTCACAGGAACATATAAAGATAGCAAAACTTTGTATGTATATTGGTAAAATTATTTAAGTAAGTGTAAAGATGTAGATATGTGTCAAGTACATAAAGTTATGCATGCATGAGTAACTGGACAAATTGAATCTCTCTCTCTCTCACTCACACACACATACACACACACACACACACACACACACACATATATATGTGTGTATATATATATATATATATATATATATATATATATATATATATATATAAAACATGCGTGTGTATATCATTAACATCTGTTATGGTATGGAAGATCCCACCTCTAGCATAAACCATTAAAAAAAAAAATTTTTTTTTTTGGGGGGTTTTTGGAAAAAAAAAAAAAATTTTAAAATTTTGGGGGTTTTTTTTAAAAAAATTTAAAAAAAATTTTAAAGGGGGGAAAAATTTTATATTTTAATTATTTTTTAAAAAAATTTTTTTTTTTTTTTTAAAATTTTATTTTTTTTTTTTTAAAAATTAAATTTTTTTTATTTTTTTTTTTTTTTAAAAAAAAAAAAATTTTTTTTTAAAATTTTTTTTTTAAATTTTATTTTTTAAATTTTTTTTAAATTAAAATTTTAATTTTTTTTAAAAAAAAAAAAAAAAATTTTTTTTTTTAAAAAAAAAATTTTTAAAAAATTTAAAATAAAAAAAAAATTTTTTTTAAAAAGGGGAAATTTAATTTAAAAAAAATATTTTTATAAAAAAAAAAAAAAATTTTTTTTTTTTTAAAAAAAATTAAAAATTTTTAAAAAAAAATTTTTTTAAAAAAAATTTTTAAATTTAAAGGTTTTTTAAATTATTTTTTTTTAAAAAAAAAAGGGGTTTTTTTTTTAAAATTTTTAAAAAAATTTTTTTTAAAAAAAAAAAAATTTTTAAAGAAAAAGTTTTTTAATGGTTTTTTGAATTTTTTTTTTTTTTTTTAAAAAAAAAAAAATATATTTAATATTTTAAAAATTTAAAAAAAAAAAAAGAAAAAAAAATTATAAAAAAAAAATTGTTTTTTAAAAAAAAAAATATTTTTTTAAAAAAGGGAAAAAAAAAAATTTTTAAAATTAAATAAAAAAAAATTTTTTAAAAAAAAAAAAAAAAATTAAAAAAAAAAAAATTTTTTGTTTTTTTAAAATTAAAAAAAATAAAAAATTATTATTATATATTTTTTTTTACAATAAAAAAAAAAAAATTTTTATAAGAAAAAGAAAAAAAAAAAAAAAAAAAATTTATAAAAAAAAATATATATATAATAATTAAAAATTTTTTTTTAAATATTTTGGGTTAAAATGAAAAAAAAAAAAATTTTTTGTTTAATATATTTTTTTTTGGGGAAAAAAAAAAAAATTTTTGAAAAATTTTTTTTTTGTGGAAAAAAAGAAAAAAAAAAAAAAAAAAAATTTTTATAAAAATTTAAAAATTTTTTAAAAAAAAAAAAAAACATTATTTTAAAAAAAAAAGGGGGGGGGGGGTTTTAAATTTTTTTTAAAAAAAAAAAATTTTTTTCCCCCCCAAAAAAAAAAAAAAAAAAAAAAAAAAAAAAAAACCCCCAAACCCCCCCAAAAAACCCCCCCCAAAAAAAAAAAGGGCAAAAAAAAAAAAAGGGGGGGAAAAAAAAAAAAAAAAGGGGCCCCAAAAAACCCCCCGGGCCCCAAAAGGAAACCCCCAAAAGGGGGAAAAAGGGAAAAAAAAAAAAGGGAAAAAAAAAAAAAAAAAAGGGGGTGGAAAAAGGGGGGGGACCCCCCCTTTTGGGAAAAAAAAAAAAAGGGGGGGAGAAGGAAAGGGGGGGAAAAGGGGGAAAAAAGGGGGGAAAAAAAAGGGGGAAAGGGGGGGGGAAAAAAAGGGGAAAAGGAAAAAAAGGGGGGGGGGAAAAATTAAAAAAAAGGAAAAAAAGGGGGAAAAAAGGAAAAAGGAAAAAAGGGGAAAAAAAGAAAAAAAAAAAAAGGGGGGGGGAAAAGGGGGGGAAATTTGGGGGTTTAAAAATTTTTCCCCCCCGGGGGGGGTTTTAAAAAAGGGGGTTTTTTTTTTTCCCCCCAAAAAAAAACCCCCAAAGGGTTTTTCCCCCCTTTTTCCAAAAAAGGTTTTTTAACCAAAAAGGGCCCGGGGTTTTTCCCCAAAAAAGGGGGAAAAAAAAGGCCCGGGGTTTTGGGCCGGCCCCAAAAAATTTAAAAAAACCCCAAAAAAAAACCCCCCCCTTGGGAAAAAATTAAATTTTGGGGATTTTTTTTTCCCGGGGATTTTTTAAACCCCCAACCCCCGGGGGGCCCGGCCTTTAAGGAAAACCCCGGGGGGCCCGGGTTTTTTCCCCGGGGGGTTTTTTTTAAAAAAAATTTTTCAAAAAAAAAAAGGGGGGGTTTTTTTAAAAATTTTTAAAAATTCCTGGGTTAAAAATGTTTTAAAAAAAAATTTTATAAATTTTTAAATTTTTATATAAATTTATATTATATTTTTGTGTGTTATTATATATTATTTTTTTTTTTTTATTTTTTAAATTTTTTTATTTTTTAATTTTAAAAAAAAAAAAAATTTTTTTTTTTTTTTTAAAAAATTTTTTTTTCCCCTTCCCTTAAAAAAATTTAAAATTTTTGGAAAAAAAAAACCCCCCCTTTTTTAAAAACTAATTACGACATCAGTGGTAGTCCACTGAACACAGAAGGCGTCTTTTGACCACCATATTGCCACTGTGGCCAGAAGGTCCTTCTTTGTGGCACATCTCATTACCAAGGGTTTTGCATCTAGGAAGAAAGAGATCATCATCTCCCTCTCCTCTTCCCTCATTAGGCCAATTAAGTACAATGCCCCATTTGATATTTGCCTCACTAGACACCTGCAACAACTTGAGTGCCCACAGAAGTACCTCACAAAGAGGATCCTAAGCCTTAAACATTTGTCCTATGTGGACAGATTAAAAAAAAACTCCAGCTATTCTCTGTCTCATATCGCCTACTTAGATGCAATGTCTGCTTGACTTACAAAGCCATGTATGACCCCGCTCTGTTAGAAATGCTACATCTAAAGAAATCCCAGTCCCTCCACATCACATGCTCCAGAGACCTCAACCTCATTACCATAATCAACAGAACAAGCTGGAGGGACAGGTTCATAACCCAGGGACTGCCCATGCTATGGAATTTCTCATACATGTCAAACAGAGCACCTCACTGGCCTTCTTCAAGAGAAATCTTGATGAGTGGATGGGAAATAGAAAATTCACCCCGGGGATCATTCCAGTGGCTCTACTCGGGAGAGGCAATGAGAACTAATGTCAGGTGGCACGATGCCAGGGTAATCCTATGGGCTAGGCTTGTAAAGGCTCCAGGGCCATTAGCGTAGTACGCACCTATGAACCTGTGTGTGTGTGTGTATATATATCTATGTGCGTGTGTATGTGTATATATAAATATATATGTATATATATATATATATATATATATAGTATATATATATATATATATATATATATATATATATGTATATGTATGTGTGTGTGTGTGTGTGTGTATATATATATATATATATATATATAAAGTGTGTGTGTGTATGTATATATACATATACATATATATATATATATATATATATATATATATATATATATATGTGTGTATATCTGTGTATATCTATGTGTGTGTGTGTGTATATATATATATATATATCACAAAACAATACCCAGTCCAGGAAGGTGAAATGCTGTTCCAAAAAGCAGTTAAATCAAGGTGTTCAAATCCAATAACGAAATCCAAAAGAGATAAAATATGTTGAAACACAGCTTTAATGAAAAAACGTGAGCGCTTTCGCGGTATTCCGCTTCATCAGACGTAAATTATTACATCAGTTCCGTTGTAATTATATAGACAAACATGAGAGACGTCACTTCCTAGTTTAACTTAAAAATATATATGCTATAATAAATTGTAACATTCTTCTATAAAACATGTGAGCATAGCGATCTGGATATTAATACAAATGCGCTAATAAAAACGCCTGTAAAAATGCCTTCTATAAGGAAAAACACGTATAGTACATACAATATATTCTATTCACAAATAAAACTTCAATTCAATTCTTTCTACCTAACAAATATTTCAGTAAAAGAATATAAAAAGTTTGCACAAGTTGAACGCTTGCTATCAAAACTTATGCAGACACATATATAAATACCTAAAGACAATCGCATTGCCTGTAAGATAAAAACACAAAGAATATGTTGTCAATTAATTAAGTCCCTTCCATCGTAATCAAAATATAACCCTGTGAAAAGTTCAATGCAATGCATCCAATCGCAAAGAATCAGGGTCCTATAAAAATAGAATACATGTAATGCATCACTGAATCTACAAACAACAAATAAACTAATTTAAGCAAGTATGTCTTACATGCAGCTACTTATTGATTATTTTAAACCAACGGAAGCTGAATTGAAAGAACGTGTAGCTGGGCAACAACAACAACTTACAGAATTAATGGGAGCCGAGTTAACGGAGATCTTTTTACAGGAACTCATAGAACGGATTACTAGATATGGCAATGGCCTAATGGCACAAAAGAAAAGAAAGTTATTTAGAGACAAAAAGGACTTTGAAAACAATCATGTTTTCACATGGCCCAGGACAGTGTACTCTACTGATCCAAATTCCACCAATAGGCCAGCCAATACGGTTATTCCTTCAACATTAGTTAACAACGGCAATAAATTGACATATTATACACATATTGTTAATACAAATCAAATGTGATAGTGTTCAATCTCGCCGTTTGTTCTTACACATGGGTTCGGAGCCGATCCTCGGCTCCGTGCCGGCCTCTTGCAAGCTCTGCATCGAGAAGAAGCTCGAGACAATCTAATACCCACAATCCCCCTCTGCCTTTACCTCAGATCTAGTTTGCCGCTGCTGCATTCGCATCGTTGGGAGCTAGCTCGAGGGTTTTCTAAGCTAAGATATAACTTTTTGTTGTATTTTACTGAGAATTTTATTTAACTTAATATTGTTAGTATTACCTGGTGTGATTGTGTTCTGGTTCCGTAGTTCTTTGGTACCGTTAACCCTTTATCGGTATTTTTGTACCGGGGCCTACACCCTTACCATATACTGCTGTTGAGTCAAATTTACCTGATTGTGACTAACCGGATTTGACATTTACCTGATTGTGACATTTACCTGATTGTGACTATTTTACCCGGATTTGACTGTGTTTTTGTTTCTAGACTTGTTTATTACCTACAATGTCTGAGAAGGCAAAGTCTGGTTTCAAGCGTTGTCAGTGTGGCCAAAAAATGTCGGTCACTGACAACCATAGTTCCTGTGTCTACTGCCTTGGCCCTCTCCACTTACAAGAGGATTGCTCCATTTGTCACTCTTTCAGTGGGAGGGTCATGACAGATAGGCGCAGGAAACTAATGGACAGGGGTCTGTTGAAACCAGCTTTCCAAGAGGCTTTGGATGCTTCTGACCAGGCATCGAAGTCCTCTAAGGAATCGAAGACATCGGAGCCCAAGTCATCGGCTCCGAGCTCTTCTTCAAAGGTTAGATCACCGGTTCCACAGACTTCGGGGCCGAAAGTGTTCAACTGGTGTCGGTTCCTGAGCCTCGAGTCTTGGAACCGTGATGGAGCTCCCTCCTTCGCCATATTGAGGTCGGCTCCGTCTTCGGTTCCTTCGACCCGTTCCTCCTCTAAACTTTCGGATGTCGATGTGGATCGTGTGGTGCAGAAGCTGCTGGAGCATTCGCCCTCTCTAAACTTATTTCGGTTTCCACCCAGCTGGTGTCAAACTTGAAGGCCTTCCTGTATCTCCATCCATTCCTCCTCCGAGACCAATTCAGTCTTCGGAGCCGGAAGAGGCTGATCTGCTGATTGTGGAGCCCTCGGGTCCAGAACCGCCCTTTTCTCGGTCTGTTCCCTCACCTCGACTCCGCCGGACCCGGTACCGGAGTCTCGGAGCCGACGGTCTGTTCTTGGTTCCGGGGCGAGTCGAACCGACGGTCGGTTCCGACTCTCCCTCGGGCCTCGCACGGATCGATTCGCCCGTCCTCGGGTCGATGCCTTCGTGCCGGTCGGGATTCTTCCCATTTCTTCGAGCCGGAGATTCTTCGATGCGGGACCCGGGGCGTTCGACCTGATGAGGAAGGTGTTGTCTACCCAGACAACCACATCAGTGGAAGCAGTTTCTCCTCCCCATAAAGGGCCTTTGTCTTCATCTGCACCCATGGCCACATCCAAGCGTCGGGCACCAGTGTCTCAGCCACCCCTGGAGGGTGCCCCTCTTCCTCGAGGCTTCTTGGATGCTCCCCAGGAAGTCCCTAGGAAGAGACTGTGTAAGAGGAGACACTTGGATTCTCCACAAGAATCCATAACATCTGATACTGACTTAGATGAGTCAGAAGGGTCCCTAAGTCACCTTCAGAAGATGTCTCTTTTCAGACATTTTGGAGATCCTGAAGCAGAGAGGTGACTGGCAGTCCCTTCCCCTTCTGAGGATGAGTCAGTTCTGCTGAAGGCATTTGGTGCTCGCCCTTCCTCCTCCTGGGTCACTCCGCCTTCGACGAACTAATGGAACTTATTGCTCGAAGGCGTGGGAGGCTCCTGACACAGTGGAACCTGTTCCTAGGAAACCTAACAAGTACATCACAGCACCTCAGGATAAGTCCTACCTTACTAAAGGAGTTCCAGTAGACGCTATGGTGGTGGCTGCAGCCAAGAAAAAGGAGATGTCGGAGTCTTCTCGTCTGTCCATCCGCCTAATAAAGATTCTAGGACGATGGATAGATATGGGAAGCGCATTTTAGTTCAGCGGCTTTTTCCATGCGGTCCCTGAACTATTTGACCCATTTTACACGCCTGCAGAGGATCTAGTCAAAGAGTTGGGAGATACCCTCCAGGGTTCTACAGATGCAGCTGTCTCAGAGAAAGTGACAGCGCAACTTAATACCCTAACATCGATTGTTAACTCGCCCATGAGGCTGATTTCCTCGCAGCGAAGGTTCGAGTAGGGCAGCAGCTTCAGCGATTGCTCTTCGTAGACAATCCTGGATGCGCCTATGCTCCTTTCGGAAGCCTTCAAGTCTTCCTTTACAAACGCCCCATTTGACGGTGCCACTCTTTTTGGCCCCAAGGTAAAGGAGACCCTTACCCGGTGTGAACAAGAGGGAAAGACTCTGTCTGCGGTCGGAGTCCGTTTTCCACCCCAACCAGACCGTACCCCAAAGGGCAACGCGGTGGGAAAATGTGGTTTGAAACAAAATCAAGGGTCTTTCCGGGCACACAGGGTGATGCCCCTCTAGAGGCAGAGGAGGGGCAGAGGTGGAAGACGCCGCCCTGGCGGCAGAGGGGTCCGCAACATCAAGGTGACAGGGATACACTCCTGGTAAACCTTTCCAGCACTCCTGAGAGGAGGCCCGACTGTCCTGCTCTGGAGGCAGTCGGGGTCGCTAGCCTTTTACCCTCAGGCCTGGCAAGATATAACTACAGACAATTGGGTAAAAGCGTAGTTACCAGAGGTTACACCATACCCTTTCTATCTTATCCCATTCCAAAGAAAAGACTCCCAGATGTACCCCCATCTGCGAGAGCCAGCAGCTTTAGAAATTTCAAAGTTGTTAGACAAAGAGTCATCCAGCCAGTCCCAGCGGACCAGCAAGGATTCGGGACTTACTCAAGGTTCTTTTTAGTTCCAAAGAAAACAGGGGACTGGAGGCCCATTCTAGACCTGAGTTACCTCAATACTTTCGTCAAGAAAGAAAAGTTCCGAATGGTCACGCTTCAGTCGATCCTTCCATTTCTACAGAAGGACGAGTGGATGTGCTCAATAGATCTAGAGGATGCATACTACCACATCAAAATGGCCAGGGCATCCAGAGATCATTTGCGCTTCCGGCTGGGAGCCAGTCACTTTCAATTTCGAGCCCTGCCCTTTGGTCTGACCTCAGCCCCCAGGGTCTTCACCAAATGCATGGCAGTGGTAGCGTCTCACTTGAGACGTCAGGGATTCCAGGTGTTTCCGTATCTGGACGACTGGCTCCTTTCAACTACTGCAGGCCAGAGACTATGTTCTTCAACTGTGTGTTCACCTAGGGATCTCCGTAAATTTCGGAAAATCCTTACTTCAGCCATCACAAAATATCTTGTTCATAGGAGCAGAGTTAAACACACGGCAATTAATTCTGAGGCTTCCCACAGAAAGGATAGTATCGCTGCAGACTCACATACGTCTTCTGCTCTTGTCAAGGAAATCTCCTGCAAAACTAGTTCTGAAGGTGTTGGGCCTCATGTCAGCCTCCCTTATTGCAATTCCCTGGGAAGGCTGCACATGAGAGTTCTACAATGGCTACTGTTTGCTCAATGGTCATTTCAACAGCTACCTCTAACACATGAGATTCTCATAACAAAGACTTGCAAAACAGACCTAAACTGGTGGCTCCAAACGTGCAACCTTTCCCAGGGGAGGCGTTTGTGCTACCTGCCTACAGTTACGGTGACCACGGACGCTTCCCTGATAGGGTGGGGGGGCATCTTTCAGGGACAGACAGTCCAAGGCGAATGGACCAATTTGGAGTACAATCTGCACATCAATGTACTAGAGTTGAGGGCAGTGTTTCTAGCGTTGCAACACTTTGCTCCCCTTCTTCCTCTAGGGACTATTGCAGTTCAGACGGACAACATGTCGGTAGTCTGGTACATAAACAAACAAGGGGGAACCAGGTCCTATCAACTATGCAGAGAGGCCATGAGAATTTGGCAGTGGGCAGAGTCCACGGGTCGCTTTCTAATAGCAACGCACATCCGGGGTCATCCAGCGTCATAGCCGACAAGCTGAGCAGAGCAATTCTGCTACCACGAGTGGTCTCTGAAACAGTCAGTGGCGAAAAGGATTTTTCGCACATGGGGCCAGCCTTCCTGCGACCTGTTTGCGTCTCCAATGAACGCCAAATGCAGGAGCTACTTTGCCCTATTACCCCTCCAGGGAAGTCCCCAGGGGCGCACTGGTTTCTGATTGGCCCCGGGACCCCTGTACGCATTTCCTCCATTTCCTCTGATACGAAATTGCTCCAGAAAGCCAGGAACCTTCACAGGACGATAATTCTCATTGCTCCATTCTGGCCTCGTCAAATTTGGTTTCCTCCCTGAAAACTCACTGCATTGGGGACCCTGGATTCTGGACCCAGAGCCGGATCTGTTGACTCACTCGTCAGGGGTTCCCCATCCCGCTCCTGTCACTCCATCTAGCAGCTTGGCTGCTCCAATTCCCAACTTAGCCAGGTCTGATCTCTTGTCACCAGCAGTTCAGAATATATTAGTGGCTTCACATAAGGCTTCCACTACTAAAACATATACTGGCAAATGGAAACGGTTTGTATTCTGGGCGAATACACACCACGTTGATCCCTTTACAGCTCCTTTGAATAAGATTTTAGAGTTCTTGACAGACTTATTTCATCAGGGTGCTTCTCCTGCTACTCTAAGAGTTCAATTGGCTGCCATTTCAATTTCCATGTGGAAGAGTGTGGAGCTCCTATCATGGCTCACAGACTTTGTAAAGCCTTCTTAAAAGGAGTTTTTCATATTAGACCTCCGGTCAGATCTCCTACGTCACCTTGGAGTCTAAACTTGTTACTATCTAAATTAATGTTGCCCGGCTTTGAACCTGCCTCTTCTTGCCCATTAAAATTTTGTCCTGGAAAACTCTTTTCTGGTAGCCATTACTTCTGCTAGGCAGTGTCTGAACTTCAGGCTCTCTCCATCAAGCACCCTTATCTAATCTTTCACTCTGACAGAGTTTCTCTTACCAATTCATCCTTCCTCCCTAAAGTGTGTTCTATTAACAACATTAATCAGTCCATTGAATTACCCACTTTCTTCAAAAACCACTCCAACAAAATGGAGTATATGTTGCACAAATTGGATGTTCACAGACAGCTAAGGTTTTATTTGGATAGAACAAAAGATCACAGGAAAACAGATCAACTCTTTGTGGCTTTTGCTGATAGCAGGAAAGGACTTGCAGTTACCAAAAGAACTCTTTCAAAGTGGTTATCTGATTGTATAATCTATGTATACGATTCTGCAAATCAACCCCTTCTAAACAAACCCAAGGGACATTCCACAAGATCAATATCTACGTCTTTGGCTCATGCAGCTCAGCCTACCTCTGGATGCTATTTGTGCGGCTGCTACCTGGTCTAGGCCACATACATTTATTTCTCATTATAAAGTAGATAAGGTTTCTAGGGACAGAGCAACCTTTGGTTCCACTGTGCTCAAGAACGTCCTCCCGTGAGTTCCTCAGGATTTAGGAGCTAGGGACGCTACCCATGTGTAAGAACAAACGGCGAGATTGAACACTATCACATATAGAAGTTATGTACTTACCATAACGTTCCATGTGGAGTGTTCATCTCGCCTTTGTTCTTACAGTCCCACCCTCCCACCCTTAGCAGGAACGTTCTTTGATGCCTGGCCAGAAGCATTTTTACTACTGTCTTTATTCTCTGTACATAGTTGGTATACACATATACTTATATGTGTCTGTTATGTATGTATAGATGTATGGCATGAATGTACTGTTATGTAGATTGGTTTGCTTGCAAACTAGATCTGAGGTAAAGGCAGAGGGGGATTGTGGGTATTAGATTGTCTCGAGCTTCTTCTCGATGCAGAGCTTGCAAGAGGCCGGCACGGAGCCGAGGATCGGCTCCGAACCCATGTGTAAGAACAAAGGCGAGATGAACACTCCACATGGAACGTTATGGTAAGTACATAACTTCTATGTTCATTCACTAGGAGACCCTGTAATTGAGGTCAAACAAACAGTTGATTCACTAACAACGGATAAGGCACATGATGATACAACTACACCTGCACTTATTACCTCAGTTTATTTTACTCCAGCGGAAGGTTCCTCCATGCCTTTAAACCATGATCAAGATAAGGCAACTCGTACTAGTACGGTTGTAAGGAGGAAAATACAACTGGACAAATTGAATGGAGGAGAACGACAGGATTTTCCGAATGTTCCTTTACCAATCAGGTCAGGAAGGAAACGCTCGATGGAATACGAATCTACCAGGACAGTCAAACGACGGGACACGTACACAGACCATCAGGGCCAGACAGAGAAGCACAGATGGACACAAAATCGTTAGTTTGGAATATTTCCAGATATTCTTTGACTGAAACAGAACTTTCCGTTTTAAACAGAGGTTTGTCCTTTATTCCTTCCATGAACGTTGACTTAAGTGAGTTTCTTTTATCTTTAAGACTATTTGTAAGAAATGTTAATCTCAAATTGATTTTCAAAAATTCCCCCACTTATGAGCTTCAGCCTTTTAAAAGAAAGAGTTTGTTTAATCCCCACTTACCTCCAAACCTAGAACTCTTTCTTAAAGGTGTGGAAAGAGATTTATATCAAACGAATAATTTACACTGTAATGGCTATAACAATAATTTGTCAGAATTGGAATTGCAAGCATTAACTTCTTTAAAACAAAATGATGATATAATAATACGCCCAGCCGACAAAGGCGGTCTTATTGTTGTCTTAGATAGACACTACTATATAAATTCTATGCAAAGTATGTTAAATACTATTGATTATCAAGATATTAGCAAAAAAGAAGTTGATGAGTTATGCCAGTCATTTTATAACACTCTATTTGAATGTAAATCTCTACAATTATTGACTGATGAGTTGTATGGATTCTTTGTTGTTGATCACCCAAGGATGCCATGTATTAACGGGCTCCCCAAAATACATAAACATCAGAGCTTACCACCTTTTAGACCAATTGTGGCAAGTGAAGGCTGGCTTACTGAGCCAGTTTCTATATACTTAGACCACAAATTGAAAACAGTCTTGTCTCATTTCAGTTATATTCTAAAAGATACAGGACACTTCCTTGGTGACTTATATGAATTCACTAGTCAATATGACAATTTAGAGGGAGTACGACTAGCGACTTTAGATGTATCATTATTTACCTGTATACCCAACGACATTGGCATTTCTATGGTCAAGACATTGTTATGTGAATTTATGCCAATTGTAGAGGCTGATTTAATTTGTCTTCTATTAGAGATGGTCTTACAAACTAATATATTCACTTTCATGGACAAGTTTTATAGGCAGCTAACAGGAGTTGCCATGGGCACCAGTTGCGCCAACTCCTATGCCAACTTGGTCTTGGCAGCCTGGGAGAAGGAGGTGATTTTGACCTGTCCACATATTGTCTTTTATAGACGATTCGTGGATGACCTCTTTCTCCTGTGGGCAGGCACTGGTGACTCGTTGGATTTGTTTCTGAATCACTTGAACAGTCTTGATGGATTTCTACGTTTTACTTTAGAACATTCTGTGCATTCCATCAATTATTTAGATGTCACTGTCTATAGAGATAACAATAATCTGAACACTACACTATACAAAAAACCCTGTTATAGGGCTTCATATTTATCCACCAGTAGTATGCACCACCCACAGATTTTTGAGAACATCATGAAGGGTCAAGCCCTTAGAGTATCTCGTCTATGCTCAGATGAAATGACTTTCAAGTTTGAATTACACAAGCTGAAAGAAAATTTCCATAGTAGGGGTTATGATAAAGATGATTTGGATTACGTCTGTGCAGATGTGGTCAGGAAAAGATCTACCAAGGGCAAACCTTACTATTCACATCGGAGACAGTTTGATCCAGTGGAAGTAAGACAGAATGTCAGACTTCCCTTTGTTTTACCCTATGGTAAAAATACATCAATTGTTGAAGCAGCTATTATGAAAAATTGGAATATCATCACAGCTGATAGTGAAACCAAGGGTATAGTGGGAAATTGTCCGAAATATACTTATACCAACTTAAAGAATATTAAACAGCAACTTTGTTTCCCTAAATTAGATCTGGATAGGGATAGACTAATTTCTATTACTCAATATGGAACCACTAAATGTGGTTCCTGTGCACAATGCATACACATAGACACCTCAAGATTCTTTAGAAACCCAAATGATGGGAAATTATGGGAATTGAGGTGCCACTCTAATTGTGGCACCAAGAATCTTGTGTATGTTGCATATTGCAAGGTTTGCTATATGTTCTACGTTGGCAAGACAAATAGGTCATTTCGTGAAAGAATAAGGGATCACTTCTATTGTTTTAACAGAAAGGAAATGTGTAGTGCAATAGCTAAACATATGTTAAGTTTAGGTTCCGAACACACATTTTTGTTTCAGGCTTTACAAGTTCACTTACCCTCTTTGAGAGGAGGTGACTTAATAAACATTACAGAAGAGTCAGAGACTAAATGGATTTTGCGGTTGGGAGCCCATTTGGGCAGAGGGTTAAATGATACTGTACCCCTAAAGCCCGTTCTCAAATCTAGATCTTTGAGATGATTTTTGCCCTCTTCTCTGTTTTTACATCACAGTGTTACACAACAAATTTGGTAGTATAGTTATGTATTTTTGACTATAGGCATGCTTTTGGTGACCATGTCACATGATAATACATTCCACCATACACTACATTTATCCTTATGTAATAATATATACTAACAAGTGCCTTATTCCAGTCAATATGAGTGAATTGTTGTTTCTAAAAAATTTCTGAATTTATGCCAATTCAGCACTTTAAGTTATTTATCATGTTGAATCAGATGGCAGTTATGAGTGAATTGTTGTTTCTTAAAAAATTTTTGAATTCACGCTAATTCAGTACTTCAAGTTATTCATCATGTTGAAACAGATCGCAGTTAGAATTTTATTTATTAGCATTGCATCCATTGTGATGACTTTTAACTAGGTTATACATGATTGAGACGGAGCAAATTAAAATTTTGTGCCCCTTTTTTCTATCTCAAAAGTAGTTTTGAGATGGAATTTATTAATTACATCACACCAGGAATGCGGTCCACCTAACAAGTGTTCCGGTTCTTGCTTAAATTAGTTTATTTGTTGTTTGTAGATTCAGTGATGTATTACATGTATTCTATTTCTATAGGACCCTGATTCTTTGCGATTGGATGCATTGCATTGAACTTTCCACAGGGTTATATTTTGACTACGATGGAAGGGACTTAATTAATTGACAACATATTCTTTGTGTTTTTATCTTACAGGCAATGCGATTGTCTTTAAGTATTTATATATGTGTCTGCATAAGTTTTGATAGCAAGCGTTCAACTTGTGCAAACTTTTTTTTTTTATATTTTTTTTACTGAAATATTTGTTAGGTAGAAAGAATTGAACTGAAGTTTTATTTGGGAATAGAATATATCGTATGTACTATATGTGTTTTTCCTTATAGAAGGCATTTTTATAAGGCGTTTTATTAGCGTATTTGTATTAATATCCAGATCGCTATGCTCACATGTTTTATAGAAGAACGTTACAATTTATTATAACATATATATTTTTAAGTTAAACTAGGAAGTGACGTCTCTCATGTTTGTCTATATAATTACAACGGAACTGATGTAATAATTTACGTCTGATGAAGCGGAATACCGCGAAAGCGCTCAC
>NC_056743.1:583734851-583737351 GCF_019279795.1 Protopterus annectens | reverse complement strand
TACTACCCTTAGTATTGTCACGGTTTCTTGCTTTTTTGTATATGGCTTGCTTTTCTGCCCCTTATTTTGTATATTCCATATATCAACGGAGCCTGTTGCTCTTGTGACCATATTTCCAGACCAGGTCTGGCTTCGGTGTTGGTTGTGGTCTCATATTGTTTTGCCCCTTGGGAAATATGAAGACAGGTTCTATTTTTCTTTTATCTGCTACCTAGAACAGTCCTGTTTATTTCTTGGCTTCAGTGTAAGGTGTATGTTTCTTTTCTGGAAATTTGGTGAATATCTGACCATGGTTTTCTCCAAGACTGTTTAGTTTTGCTCTGAGTTGAGTGGAAACCTGGAATTCTGTCTACCTTTCTTATCAGCTTTATTCTGACTTGTGTGCCAGAGAGTATCTTAACTAAGTCTTCATTGTGGGCTCTTCTGGAGTTTCTGAAGTAATTGGAAAGCTCTGCCTCTTTTCTTTGCGTGGCTTGGCAAAGGTGCTGATGTTGATGTTCTGATTTGTATTTTTTGAGCAGTTTTGTTGCCTTGATTTTCTTATTCCTCTTTTGAGTTTTCTTTAACAGAACTGCTTACTTCAGACCTTCTCGCCAGCTCTGTCCCTGCTTTAGTGTCAGTTTTGGTCTTTGGTCATTTGGGGTTGACACAGCAAATGTTGGTCATACTTTCTTTCTTGTTATGGTCTCATTTATATGAGCAGATGCTGGACTTTATTGAATAATTATTTTCTTTGAGGTAGTCTTAAAGGTCTTGGGCGTTGACCCCCCTCTAAGACCTTTACCTCTTTCAGGTTGAATACCTTCTTGACCCAAGCTTGGTGCCTAGACTTAATGTCAAAATGGTCTTTTTGAAACTGAATTGAAGATGTTTCTCTTGGCTTCTCTTTTGGAAACGAGCAGTGTCTTAAGAGATTTTCTCTGGCCACATCTTTGATGCTAGGTTGTCTCCATTAAATCCTTTTCTAGGACAATATATCCGTTCCCCAATCCCTTCATTGCTGGAAGTTTTTTGGTGCTGAGGTTGCTTTTGCAGTCATGCTCATCTGCACAAGTGTTAGTTGCTTCTTGGAACTTACTATTCAACACCCTGACATTAACAGAGTTCACTGGTCTTGGGAACAATATTTCTTTTTCTCATCTTCAATTTCCATATGGCTTTAATTCTAAGAAGCTTACCTGAGTATTTGCAAGTGTGAAGTCCCTAGTCTTGTATCTCTCAGTGAAACAGGTACCTGTTTGGAGTTGAGCAGGTATAGTTAACTACCTGTCCTTCTTGCCAGACTGGTTATGGGATTTACGTCAGCTAGGTCATATCTTAGCCTGCATTTTGAATACTTCAGTTATATCTGTGATTCTTCTGTTAAACACTTCCAAGGCTTTTCCATGTCTGGCTTGACCAGTTTTAGGAAATTGTTGTGCTTACCCTTATTAGATCTGAAGAACTGTTTTCTGTATTTGCATGGATCATTAAGATTTGATGCTGTGCCAACTGGAGCTATAACTCGGGGCTTGGCTTTTACCTTTTATTAGCCACTTTGCTGACTTTGGTGAGAGGTGGTAAGATCTTTATTGCATGGCTCCCTGAAAATTGGTTCCAATGGGAATGGAGCTACAACTCTGTTTCTCCCTCTTACAAGCCTGTGCCACCTTTGCTTTCATAGTCTATCAGATCCTTATTGCATGCATCCATGTGTCGTTCTTTTAATAAAACAAACATTTTATGTAACACACTTCTGTTCTTTTTGTGAAATCCTTAGCAGTTTCATGCAGTTACCTTTTTCTTGGTTTCTTCTTTAAGTTACCCATTCAGCCTTTTCATCACAAATACCTTTCTTTATTAACAGTCTGAAAATTGGTTTGAGTCTGTTTTTTTTTAATCTGTGCAAGATGTGGACTGATGTCTTTCTCAACTTTTTTTTTTTATCCAGTGAATTAGACCAGCTGAAAGGCAGTTAAGTTGTCCTTGATAATTTCTTTCTCTGTGCCGCACACTTTCTACATTTGCAAACAGAGTGGCATGTTCTGCGACCTAAGTGAAGACTTGTATTTCACTCGTCCTCTACAGAAAAGTCAACCTGTCTTTTAGGCTTTTCTGTCTAGAGCTTTTGGTTGGCAGATCCCCCCCAACTTAGTTTTTTTTTTTTTTTTGAGAGAATCTGTTTCTTTGTGTATAACCCATATACTTTATACCTCATACTGCATCACTTACTGAATGAAGGCAGGGTATGCCCAGGTAGGGCATTTATACAAAAGATAAGGTAAAGGATGCAAACTGACAACTTCTGCAGTTCACCTGTGGACTTTTACCCCCATTCATAGTTTCGTTGGTATTTACTAGGCTGTATTAATCTGATAGGATTTTAAGCCTAGCTCTGCATTCCCACAGTAATTATTGCCCTTTATATTTTGCAATATGAATTGGTGAGGGTAGGTTGAACAAATATATGTTGGGGTAATTACATATTTCCTCTGTTCGTAAGTGCCATTGGTACTAAACC
>NC_056743.1:583527351-583729851 GCF_019279795.1 Protopterus annectens | reverse complement strand
GCATTTTAAGTGGGAAGGTCAGGACTTCTCTGATTCCAGGAAAAGGCTTAGAGAATTTTTGTTTTTACCCCAGCATAGGCCTTTGGCTATTCCTCCTGTTTTAGATGTGGTGGAAGATGTTTTTGCAGAGGCTTCTCTTAATCCTGATTCTTTGCCTCCTGCTCCTGTTAAACCGGATAGATATTACAGGGTGCCTGAAGCTCATAAGTATCTTTTTAAGAGTCCTAGGGCAGACCCAGAAACTGTTAGTCAGGGGCCTAAGGGTGTTAAGGCTTCTGTTGTCAAGAATCCGGTTCCTTCAGACAAAGAGGCCAAGGCTTTGGATAGATGGGGAAAGAAAGTTTATACTTCTTCCACTCTAGCTATGAGGGCTTTGAATTGCCAGTTTCACATGTTAAAATACCAAAACTATCTCCTTTCACAATTGAAGTCTAAGGTTGATGCTCTGGCGGAAGGTATTGATTGTAAAGAGTTGCAAGATTTAGTACATGTTTGAACAGGTGGGTAAGCATTCTTTGCAATGTGGTTTTGATGCTGTACAGGCCTCGTCTAGGGTGGCTGCCACTGGGTCAGTTCTTCGCAGGCACGCCTGGCTGAGGGATCAGAATTTATCTGACCATGTTAAATCACGGATTTTAGATGCTCCTTTACAATCTGATGTGTTGTTTGGTTCTCCTGTTGAAACAGTCTTAAAGAAAATGGAAGACAAGGCTAAGTCTATGCAGACTGTTAAAGATTTTTTGCAGGTTCAGCCTCCAAAGTTCAGTAGAAATTGGCCTACTAGGGGGTGGATGTATCCTTCTTATGATTCCCAGTCTAGGGGTAGATCTAGACGTGGTAGGGGCAGAGCTCAGGGCTCTTTCAGGCCTAGAACAGGGAGTTCTCCTGCACAGTCTTCAGGTGAGGGCAGGGGTCAGTCCTTTCGTAAACAGACCCAATGACCTACCTTTTCAGCTGCCAGAGCCTTCTCGTCTGGCAGCACCTCTGGGAGGAAGGTTGGCACTTTTCAAAGACAATTGGAGTTTCATTACCCAAGACAGATGGGTATTGGATATCATACACCACGGTTACAGGTTTTATTTCCATACCTTGCCTCCTTTCAAAGGCATGCCAGACGTTCCTCCTCCACAAAGAATAGAGGCTCACAAGCAAATTTCTCTGTTACTCTAAATAGGGGCCATTCAGCCGGTCCCTATGCCAGAAGTGGGCCTAGGATTTTATTCTCGCCTGTTCCTAGTACCAAAGAAAGTAAACACGTGGAGACCAATTTTGGACTTATCTATCCTCAACACTTATCTGGACATTCCCAAGTTCAAAATGTTGACGTTACAGCAGCTTTTACCTCTGCTGGGCAAAGATCATTGGATGGTAACTTTAGATCTCAAGGAGGCTTATCTTCATGTTCCTATCAGACTCAGTTGCAGGAAGTATCTGCGTTTTCGAGCTGGGACTTCACATTATCAGTTCTCTGCATTGCCCTTTGGCTTATCTACTGCGCCAGGAGTGTTCACGAAGGTTCTGGCTCCAGTGATAGCTTTCCTCAGGTTAAAAGGAATACAGATTTATCCCTATTTGGACGATTGCCTGATTCTGGCTCAAGAAAGGGACGAGCTTCTTCATCATCTGGATTATGTGATAGCAGTGCTAAGATGCCTGGGGTATTCTGTGAACGAAATAAAGTCCAGTCTAGTACCCTCTCAAGACATGTGCTTTCTGGGTGTGAGACTGAATACAGCATCCCAGATGGCCTTTTGACCCCGGACAAACAAAAGAATCTTTCCCTTTACTTTCATCAGTTGTCTCATCAGTCCGGGCTGACTGCAAGGACAGTCCTTCAAGCCTTAGGGTTCATGGCATCTTGTATTCTGGTGCTTCCCAATGCCAAACTGCATATGAGGAAGCTACAATGGTATCTCAAAAATGTATGGACACAGCACTGCCAGGATTTGGACACTGTCATTCAAATAATACCTTGCATTCAAAAAGAATTTTTGTGGTGGGCTCAGGAATGTCACCTAAACAAGGGACTCTCTGTGACCCGGCCAGAGGCGAGTCAGATTCTGACGACAGATGCCTCAGACAAAGCTTGGGAGCTCATCTGAATGGAAAGTGGATACAAGACAAGTGGCCTGCCAGACTACAACATCTACATATCAACTTGAAAGAGATGTTAGCAGTCCAGTTTGCATTAATAGCCTTCAAGGATTTACTTCTTCCAGGGCAGGTGTTGATTCTAACAGACAACACAACTGTCATGTGGTACATCAACAAGCAAGGTGGAACACATTCTTATCCTCTATGCAGGCAAGCAATGATTTTGTGGGAGACTGCTCTCAGTTTACAGCTAAATCTTCAGGCAAGGTTTCTGCCGGGAGCACAGAACTCCTTAGCAGATGTGTTGAGCAGACAAATTATGGATCCCCACGGTGGAAATTGGATCCTCATGTATTTCGAAATTGACAGTGTCATGGGGAACTCAGACATAGATCTGTTCGCTTCCCCACTAAACCACCAGCTGCCAAAGTTTTGCACAAAAGGTTTCATCCCACAGCTTGGAAAGTGGATGCTCTTTCTTTCAATTGGAGCAGTCTTCATGTGTATGCCTTTCCGCCTCTGCCTCTCCTCCCAAAGGTACTACTAAAGGCCAGACAAGACAAGCCAAGGATGATTTTGATAGCTCCAGATTGGCCTCGACAGCATTGGTACCCATTACTGAGGAGCCTGATGCGAAAGCCTCCATGGCCTTTGCCTTCGATTCCACACCTGTTGTCTCAGGAGGACAGTCATTTGCTCAATGTCAAGCTTCACTCTCTGCACCTAACAGCCTGGCATATTCTGTTTTGAACCATAGTGGGCCTCCACTTCCACAACAAGTTTTAAATGTTATTTTGGAAGCCAGAAGGCCTAGTACAAGGAAAGTGTACGCAGACAAATGGAAGAGATTTTTGTTTTGGAGTGCAGCAAAGGATTTTGATGTTTCTGGGCCTAATTTAAGTGCGGCTCTTCAATATCTTACTGAGTTACTGGACAAAGGTTTGTCCTTCTCTTCTATTAAGGTTCATGCTGCAGCAATTTCGGCTCACTATGATTGTGACCCACCATTGTTTTCTCATCCTTTGTTCAAGCAATTTCTTAGAGGGGCAAAGAATATAAGACCCCACCTAAAGCTCCTACTCCTGCTTGGGATCTCAATTTTGTGTTGGAGAAACTCACTCTACAACCTTTTGAGCCTGCAGCTACTGCTGAATTGAAGTTTTATCATGGAAGACTGCTTTTTGTTGGCTATTACCTCTGCAAGAAGGGTTTCTGAGTTGCAGGCCCTTATGGCAGTTGAGCCTTTCTTAATTTTCCATAAGGATAGGGTATCTTTACGCACTAATCCTTCCTTTATGCCTAAAGTGGTTTCTAGTGTGGCTTTAAACCAAACTATTCATTTGCCTACCTTTTATGCAAATCCCCAAAATAAAGGGGAAAAGATTTTGCACACTTTAGATGTACACAGGCAGTTCGTTATTATTTGGACAGAACTAAAGGGTTCAGGCAGTCTCAGCAGTTATTTGTTTCTTTTGCTTTGAGTTCTCAGGGCAAGCCTGTGTCAAAACAAACTATTTCTAAGTGGATTGGGTTTTGCATTGCTTTCTGTTATTCCCATCATGGCAAGGAAGTTCCAGCTGGGATTAGGCCTCATTCCACTAGGGCTACTGCCACTTCAACAGCTTTTTGAGAGGGTGGCAACTAAGGATATTTTGGAGGCAGCTACTTGGAGTTCAGTGCATACTTTTTCCAGACATTATCACCTACCACTTTACTCTAAATCCAGGGCTGGTTTTGCCACTGCTGTTTTGCAGGGCATTTTAGCAGCTCCTGCTTCCTTATAATTTGGCCATCCTCCCTCTCCTCTGCTTTGGGATTCTACCCAAGTGTAAGGACTGCAGCAATGTGAGATGAAGAACATAGTACAGTTTTGTACCTACCATAAATGTAGATGTTCAAGATCCACATTGCTGCAGTCCAATTTACCTCCCTCCTTCCCTCTGTTGTTAGAGGTTGTGTGGGTTGGGTGGTCAATTGGGTGTTTATGGTCTATTGTATATATTGTACATATTTTTAGTGCTAGGATGGTTGGTTGTTGGTTTGCTGTCTTTTGGTTTTTGACCTTTATTTTTAGGGTCTTCTGACATCTGGGGCAAGAAAAGACTGAGGATATGACGTCAGTCATGCGCATTTGTACCCTGACGTCCTGATGTCAGTCAAATGCGCCTTGACCGACGTCAGCCTTATACTTTGATATTCGGGCCGACCGAGGACAGCGGACTGCCCAAGTGTAAGGACTGCAGCAATGTGGATCTTCGAACATCTACATTTATGGTAGGTACAAAACTGTACTTTTGTTATATTGTAGCTCCATATTTTGGCAGCCCATTATTACTAAATAACATTATCTGTTTACATGGTTGTACTCAGTTGCTACATTTTAGAGTGCACTGTTTTACTGTGGCACAGGGCAGATATTAGAACTGGTTCAAAGTGGTTTACTCTGATTTTGAAATATTTCATTGACTGAGGTGACTGTCACTGCATATGTATGTCTGCTGCTATCATTATGAATTACATTTTTATAATCCTGACTTGATAGCTTCTTTAGGTTCTGACCTTGACTTATAGGATATACTTTAGAGGTGTTTTTATTTTTGTTATATATTTCATAAAATTTGTGCCCGCATGTATAATATGAAAACCTTCGTTATGTACATATTCTTTAGTTTTCATGTTTCACATCTATTGGGCATAAAACCTTAAAGATCAGATCATATACGAAATATCACTTCAGAATAAAGTCCATAACTAGGTGCCATCCTTAAGTCTGCAGTCCCCAATCTTAATAGCCATCTTTATTTTCTTTGTGTTTTTTCCAAAAAAAAAAAATTTGTGGGCCTACTTTTGGCATCCATGGCAGCTGGACTTCTCTGTGTACATCATTGGAATGCCTGCTGTGGTGACGTGAATGAGTGGGTTGTAAATGGTGTGTTACAACCATTATGTGAACCCCCAAATTACACTATTTTAATAAAATTGGCCACAAAATGAGTTTAATTACCATCTGACATTGTCTTCTAATGCAGAATGCTTTCTGCGGTCCATCATTGGGAAACAGGGTCTCAAACAGCAATATAGCTACTGACGTTTGTGGTAATACTGCTAAATGAAAGAGTGCAGAAATTAGTCTGCGTTACAGCAGGAATGTTGGCTGTCGGTTACTGATTTTGTGGCCAGCTTCAAACTTTGTAGTAAATGCCAATCATGTTAGCAGCAGCCACTTAAAGGTCATATGCTGGGCTGTACATGCAAATGATCAGTTTTGATCAGTGTATGGCATTAGTAAAATATGCAGTGCTGTGAAACAAAAAGGAGTTACTGAAGCCCACTCATTGATTTCCACACTCCATGTAGAAATGTGTGATCTGCAGAAGCATGCCCAGGTATGCAGGTAGGTCAGGTACTATCTTTTGTTTCGTAGTGTTGCATATTATCTTTTACCCTTGTAGGCAGTGTATTGGATTAGGTACTTTATTTTTTCAGCTTTGATAAGAACTTTCCTCTCTAAGGACCCTCCTGACTGTTCCTTCTGTCTGAGGACCTAGCATGGCTTATGGTGAGATGTACTTGCCTGTAATTCTGTTCAGGTACATGTCTTGCACTTTACTGAACATTAGTTTCTATTTGTAGCAAGACTGTTATTCTTTTTGCACAACAATTTTTTTAAGTGCTGTCATGTTTCCTCTCTTTCAGCCTATTCTGCTGAATCTTAATAAGTACAGGTATCAGGGGGACCCTTGACCTCCGCATTAGAAGTAGCCTATCTTTTAAACGGAACATTCCAGCTTCATACACTTTCTGTCTTGCAGGTGTAAACGAGGGGAAGTGTAGTGACTAAATTTTCCATCAACACAACATGTTCTTGCCTGCAGTTCTTAGCCACATGGTGCATTTTTATCTTGGCCATTTGTTACCATATCCTTTCTATGCCCTGACCTCTCTGTTGTAGTTGAGTGACATAGCTCCCTTATTGCAGTATTTCCCTGTAAGTGGGTTACAGATCAAATTCTTATTGTTTTGCGGTAATAGTTTATTCATCTTCATTTCTTATCTTTTAATTAGTCCCTGTTTATGGTCATTCATTTTAATTTTTTTCTAAGGATAGTTGAATTTTGCCTTTGAGAAAGCAATTGTAACTAGTTGAAGTCTCTGAGGATTATTTGTAACTTTCCCTTTTCAAGTCCAGTTGAACACCACTGACTCTCTTGACCAGGTCAGTGTTTCTGATGCACTTTCACCATTTCCTTTCCACTGTGTTATTTATTTTTTTATTTATACCATGACTCTTTCTTCCTTTCCTCCATTGTTTTCATTACCAAGGCATAATGTCATTTGCATTTCCTTTAGGGTATCCAGTAGACATTCTCATGGTCCTTTACCCAGTAGCCCTTATGACCATTCCTTTCCGGGTTATTAATCAAAAACATGTTTGAGGTCACAGAACATCATCTTTTTGCTGGCAGTTATGGTTAAATAGTTCTAATAATAAAGTTTGAGGAGAATCCACATGATTTCTCCTCACATTAAGCCTTCAGCCTCAAGACTACTGGCTTTATAGAAACTAAACTAGAGTTGATAAGGTTCTTTAAAGCCTAATTAGTCCATACATTTTCTAGGCTACTATTTCTGGCCAGAGCATTAACAGTTTTCCATACTATCTGTTCATTTGTGAATATCCATGGCATTGGCAGCACTTCACCCAAGCATAATCTGTAGTCTGTGTACACCTTTATGCAGAAGATATTTAGCTTGTTTTTCTTTTCCACTGTTATTTCTCTGATGCGAAAGAATGGCAGTTATCACCCAACAGTGATTCGTAAAATACTGTTTTGCTCTATTACTTTTACAGTGTTTCACACTTTTGTAGCATGTTACTGTGGATCTGTTTTCCAAGGAAGACAGTTGTACAGATTTACACTGGTTAGGGTCATGATTCAAAGAAATGCTACCCTTGGGTGTTAAGCTTGGATATTTGCCTGCAGTTGATTAAGATGGAACTCCTAATCTCAGATATGAAAGTGTGCTTACTATAATTAAATTTCTATGTAGTGGCAGTTCCCATTATCATCATTATAGCCTCTTGTCATTTCCCTGCCTTTTCCTGATTGGACAGGGAATTCTGTCAGATCATGCTTTAATTATGATGTAATTTATGGTATATTCTTTTATTTCTTTTCTTGCTGCACCTTAGCTGGGGCTTGAACAGACCTGAGGAAAGGGTCCTTCAGATGCATTATGAGCAAAAAGGGTGGAGCCGAGGAGCCTGGAAAAGTTTTTGATGCTGAGCTAAATCCTTCTGACAGCTTTAATACTAATGGTGAATATGGAAATGCTAATGTATATTTATCGTTATGGGAAGTGTGTAACTTTCTTTTACTTCAACATCTCAACAGTAGACAGAGAGGTGTACACCTCTTGTATGAGCTGGAAAAGGTGGTACTAGCAGTATTTGGGTGTCAAAAGGTGATTTAACCCCCGGTTTACAGCCATTTGCAGAGTTTTTTAGTCGGAGGTCTTGGCTGTCTGCTTGGAGTTCTGAAAAGAAAAGGACAAAAAGGATATGTCTCAGTACAGAACCCGGAGGGATACCATTAGTCACCTTCCTTTCTCTCAGATGAAGCACCTGCAACTCCCACTGCAAGGTTTCTGTCTCTCTGCCAGTTTACTATCCATCTTATCACACGTAAGTCAATGTTTAGGCCAGTTTATGCCATGTGGATCACATGGCCACTGTGTACAACCTCCATAAACCTTTCAAATAAACTTACCAGATTTAGTAGATGGGTTCTACCCTTCACAAATCCAAACATTTGGGGATCAAGTATAATAACAATATTGATATTGTAGTTTACATCAATAATGTGTTTCATGGCTTTTCAGAGGAGGCTTGCTAGACTGATAGGTTTGTAATTACCTGGACAATTGTAAGGCTAACTTTATGGAGGGGCATCACTGCTCATCAGGGCTGAAACCAGTTTGGGTAAAACTGGCTAACCAAGTCTGCAAATGCATGTTTAACAATATTATTTAACTAGTCAGGTATATTGTCAGGCCCTATGGAGGAAATATTTTTGTTCTTGGTTAGTACATTTGGTAATTGATCTTTAGAGATAATTGGAGGACTAAGGGATTAAGATATTTCAGGGCTTTAGATAGAAGTCTTAGGAGTGAAATTGGCACAACATTTGTTTGCAAGGATATTGTTAATGTGTGTTGGATCAGAATAGGAGACATCATTATGAGTACAGTCAGAGAAGTATGTTTTCTAACGTAGCTAAAGAAAGAAAGGTTTGTAATTACTTTTGGCTTCAGAGGTCAGCCTAAGTTTATGGGCATCTTTAGTGGAACTGATAGTTTTTTTTCAGATTTTTCTAATGTTTTTTATATTTCACATTGGAAGGTAGTTTTTGGAGATGTATAATTTAATGAGGTCCTTTCTTTTGTTGTAGAGTTTATTTATGATGATGAAACATTGGGGGGGTTTATTTTTTAATTTTTCATGATAGTAGTTCTGATAGAGACTGCTGTCTCTATGCAGTTTTCTTAATGGGTGTAGAATTCACGAGTGAGGCTTGCTGTTGAAGGTCAAGGGTGGTGCAGTCATAAGTGAATTTTGATATTTCATCATAGAGTAAGCTGAGGTTGGCACATCTGTAGTGCTTGAATTCAGTATAGTTTGCTGTATGGGCTTTTGGAAGTTTAAAGGAGAAATGTTTCTGGTCAGACTTCACTGGAGAAGGCCATACCAGAGAATAGTGCAAGAGGCGGACATATTTTTAAGAATAACGTCAAGAACTGAATAGCAGCATTGCATCTCTAGCAGGTGTATGCAATGTCTGTCTCTGATCATTTAAAGAAGATAATAGAAGATGAATTTTTAATTAAAAGGGTATTTTTCACTAGTTTAGGGTAGAGACTGCATTTGCAAGTATAACAACATGTTTGAAAAAATTTGGATGCAACGCTTATTTGTAGTATTGCATTTGACGTGTGACTTTTATAGCCCCTCCACTACTCAGATTAGGTATTTTTTCTTGTTGGTGCATCTGAACCTGAAAGAGGTTGTACACAGTACTAGTAGAGAGCATAAACTGGATAGGCAAAGTGATGGCTAGCTTTGGCTTGTGCTTTAGCTGCATATTGCTCTAAACTTAGTTTTCACAAGCATTGAGTGTCAAGGCAGTGGTAAACAACTGAAATTGATTTAACTTTTTTATGTATTTCAGAGTAAAAAAAGATCATAGAGAAACCCCATCCAGCATCTTGTTCTTGTTTTAAAAAATGTATTGCTTTTACAAGTGGTGATTGATTTTAAAACTATTGCTTTTACAAGCTCTGTAAGAAGTGGTACCAAACAGCTGCAATTAAGTTTGAATGATTCTTGGGTTTACATACACTAGCATGCACTTGAAACTGATATGACCTGAGGTGAAATGTTCTTGCTTGGCAGATTATGATAATGGGGAAAGAATATACAGCATTTTGCTGTCAATAAAAGTAAAATAAGTAAAATGTTACATTTGTCACAGGCTTAAAGCTTATACCCCATCAGTTACACTGGCGGCTTTATTGGTATGCGGTTACAGTGCCAGTGATGATTTGCTTTGAGCATGCTGATGATGAGCAATAAAAGTGTCAAGCTTGTAACTGTGGAATTTTATTATGGGTTAAAATTTCAAACCATTCCCTATTGGCACTCTGTTACTGTACCAGTATGTTGTGCTTGTGTATGTGCAAACTAATGTAGAAAGTGTAAAGGGGGAGGTTTCCTGTGCTCTTTAATCATGCACCTTCTAAACTGCCCAGACAGTAATTAAGTTTGCTTTGAACAGTCTTAACAGGAAGGATCTTAAATGTTTTTGTTTTGACTTTTAGAGTTCTGGTATTTCCTCCCATGGACAGCCGGCTGAGGTATTTGATCCACAGAACCACTGAATACTTCAAGTCACTTACCAGCTTTTCTGTGGGGGAAGAAGGTGACAGGAGAACCATTGTTTGCCATCCTGATATAAGGTCAGTATATTTAGCTTAAGGTCAGTATATTTAAAGGATAATTAAGTGATTTTCAACAAAGCTGAAATGGGCTTTTGTGTTCTGCCATACATTAGCTTCCGCCACATGGTCTACTGAATAGCAAATGATAAATGGAAATAAAAGTGTGTTTTCTGCTTGTATGCAACTCATGAAGTTCTTTTTGAAAACTTTGTTGTCCAAGTTCCATTATTGAGGAAACTATCTGATATTAGAAGCTGCTCTGATTAGAGAGATTAGCAGGGTCTCTAGTATTTGAAAAAATGGTACCACCAGCAATATTCTTGGCTTTATTTGACATATAATCACTTCTAATCTTATCTTTTTTAGGCTTCCTCCTCCACCAGAAGAGAGTGAAAATGTGTCATGTGACCGTGGAGCTTCAAGACTCAGTGATTCAGCTGGAGCCAGGTATCACACTGTCAAATTACCAGGACGTTTAGGAACACCAACCACCACTACCACAGCCAGCAAGCAAATTACCGAAGCTGACAGATCTAGGAAGAAAATGAAAAGACCAGATCAGCCTTTGTATGTCCCAAAAGCACTACGTCAGAAATTAGATTCAGAGACCGTACAGGTAGATGGGGCTAAGAAAGAGACACCCACATTATTGCCCAGGAGGGAAGGCCACCACCCAGTCATAAGTGCAACATCTGAGAAAGCATCTGGGATCATCTATGGTTCCATTTCAACCACAAAGTATTCTTCTACAGCTTTGAGTGAAATGGACTTGGACAGTGAAAAGCAGCAGAATAAAAACTGTGTTGTAGCAAGGAAAGATGATATTTTACTTGAGAAAGAAAGCATGTTGGATGATGAGAGAAAAACTGAGGATTCTGTAGGCTGTGAAGATGAGAGTGCTTCATCCATTTTAGAAAGTAATGAAATGAAAGAAGCTACTGCAGGTCAAACTGCAGGTAATGTTGTCTCCATGGACGTGGAAGAACAGGGTATTAGGAATTCACAGAAAAAGGACAATGACACAAATCTCAATAAGAGTGAAGCAGATCACATTGATACTAAATGCAGCAGTCATCTAAAACAGGAGGTAATTAGTTTTTATACCTTAACATTTTTGGGAGGTGATATAAGAATACATGTGACTGAATAGTAGGAAGATTTGTTTAGCCTAATCTTCACTACCATGGCTTACATCAGTCTGACTAAAGCATTTGTCACTGTATCCCATGATGGAGTCCTACATAAACGTGGGGATGTAAAGATAAATGAAGCTATTAATAACTTTGGTCCACAATTGGGTACATTGTCATACATAGTTTAAAATAGGAGTACTCCTGTCTTTCTCATGCTGTTACCAGTGCAGTTTCTCAGGGCTCTGTGTGGGACGAGTACTTTTTGGCTTCTTTTTTTCAGTTTTCAAAACTTACTGTGGTGTTCAGCTTGCCAAATATGCAAGTGTCTGTAAAACTGGGAGCATTGTTTCTAACCCTACTGACATCATAGACCCTTAAATGGCACTTAGCATTACCCCAAACAAATGATGCATTAGAACTAACTTTGTCACTGTTATTAGAAATGTGGTGTTCTGGCCTTTGGAATGAACAGTTTTCGAAACAAATCTTAGGTATTTGCAGTTTCGAAGTTACCAGTGTGTGTGTGTGTGTGTGTGTGTGTGTGTGTGTATTCATATTTTGCTTCTCCCAGCTCTGGCGTCCCGACATCTGCTTCTCCGGCATTGGACTTCATCCAGTTACATGTTTCCTCCTGGTGGCCCAGCACTGGTCTTCTTGATGCAAGCATGTCTGTCTGCCCCTGATGTTCGCCTCATTTGATTGCTATCTTTAGCATCATTAGGTTCTGTGTTGACTTCTCTGACATTTGCTTACTCTTCCCTGGTTGACCCATTGTTGGTCCTGTGCCAGTATACCAGGCACTGTTTTTAATCCAGTGTTGGGGTGGGCCAGTGGATGCTATCCAGACTCGACCTGTTTTAGGGGGAAATAATATTGTCTGCCCCAGTGTTGGCTACCCTATTGCAGGAGGCCCAATACAGGTATTATAGCCTACAGCAATGGTAGATTCTTAAGGATACCTATTCATGCTCCTTCAGGGATAGATCATAGACCTTCTGCACTAGGAAGGTCAGTTTCCACAAGACTGCTTTCATCTTTGGATGCAGAAGGATACCCATAGAGACCAAAAATAAGAACCCTAAAATCTCACTGCATTCTTCCTTCTGTGGAAGGTGAAAAAGGTGAGAGGTCCAAATCCCTACCATCATCTCCAGAATACCTGAAATTCAGTGAAAATGTACAGATGATGAGGGAGAGATGACACTGTCACACCTTAAGAGCTTTCCTGTTTGTAGAAGAGACATCAGGATGCCTGTTGGACACACTGAGCATATTCCTGTGTGCAGATAACTGGGCTGACCTCTGGGTCTAACTTCATGGAGTATACGACTGGTAGATGTTATGTGATCCTATCTCGCCTACATTCTGACTGATGGGTTCGGAGCCGATCCCTCGGCTCTTATGCCAAAGAGCGAAGTCTCTTATTGGCTGAGCTTACTATATCCCAGGATGCACCACTACCAGTCCCCCAGATCTCGTTTGCCGCTAACTAGCGAAGACGTGGTCTCGAGCTGGCTGAGCTGAGTAGTATTTAACTTACTTTTTTCTGTCAGAAATTTGCTGTTCCTATCATAAAAAGCTGTTTTAACGGCTACTCTGTGCTTTTGTGTGTGATTGGAGTTTTTTTTAGTGAAAAACTTGTAGTGTGATTGGGCGTTGGTTCTGATTTCAGGCCTCCTTCATCTGTAGGGCCTTTCCCGGTCAGTCAACCCCTCTCAAACCTTTGGGGTTTTAAGATCCCCTTGAGTTAATTGTTGTTACCGGATTCGGCAGTTGTAAACTGATTTTTGTAGAGTCAGTTAAGTCAGAAAGTCAAGTTAGGATAGTGTTGTTTTTGCTGTCAGAGAATTACTGCATTATTGTTATAATGTCTCAGAATCCTAGGCCTTCGGGCTTTAAAAAATGCACCAAATGTAATTTTAAAATGTCAATCACAGATGACCACTCTCTCTGTGTTTATTGTTTGGGTGCAAAACATTTACAAGAGTCATGCAGTGTGTGTCACGCTTTTTCCTCGAGGGTCCTCCAGGAGAGGAAAAATAAACTCATTCTTAAAGGCTTAATAAAACCCTCCTTTGAAGAAGCTTTAGCATCCTCTCCTTCTCCAGCTAAAAAGAAAGGCGGCTCCGACCAGTCCGTCGGATCCGACCGCCAAAAGGCATAGGCAGGCTTCTCCTTCGGCTCCAAGGACTTGGGCAGTCTGCCTCGATGCCACCAGTCTCGACTCCTCTGGCCGGAGCCGATGGCTGGAACATCGAGGCGGGTCACCTTCGGCTCCACTGGTCTCGGAGCCGACAAAGGTTGCCCGCTCAGACACTCCTCCTCGGCCCGAAGTCCTCCTCGGCACCGATGGAAACTAGTGTGGGTATTCCTTCGGCCGATAGTCATCGAGTCGCCGAGCCGATCCCCTAGCCCTTTGGGGCCGTTGGAGAGGCCATCTCGAACCCGTTCAGTATCCTCTAGGTCATCGAGGATGTCGGATTCGGATATAGACAGGGTGCTCCAAAGACTGTTCCAGTCCCCAGTCTTTCAAAAATTTGTTTCGGCTCCGACCCAGTTGGCGCCGATGGCTATGCCCATGTCATTGCTATTCCTCCTCCGACCGCGGCTCCGTCGGAGCAGGTGCTGTTGGAGCCGGTGGAGATCTTAGGGTCGGCTCCTACCCTTACTCCAACCCGGCCTTGGTCCGAGTTTGGTACACGGACTTCTTCGGCTGGACCTGGGGTGATGTTTGGGACCTATGCTATCGGTTCCGAGCCTCCCTCTCGGTGCCGGGACTTCCGTCTGCTATCATGGCTCGGGGACGGACACTCCCAGGATTCTGGGGTCCGGCTTTCAGAGCTATGAGGAGTGCCTTGGCCAAGTCTTCTTGACCATCTCCACCAGCACCTTCCCTGGGCATGGAGACTGGGTCTTTGGCAGTTCCCTGTCCGTAGGCAGCGGAGCCCCTGGGCCTGAGCTTACCCCCATTGGGGGTTCCCCTCCACCTGAGGGTTCTTCGGAGTTGTCTTCAGAGGAACCCCAATAGAAGAGATCGTGCAAGAGGAAGCACGTGGACTCCCCAGTCTATTACATCTGACACTGATCTTGATGATGCGGAGGGGTCCCCGAAGTCGTCCTCGGATGATGTCTCATTTGCAGACATCTTAGAGATCCTCAAACAACGAGGCGGCTGGATATCCAAACCCCCCTCTGCTGATGAGTCAGTGCTCCTCAAGGCCTTTGGGGCTCAGCCCTCCGCCTCCTGGGTGTCTCCGCCCGACGAGCTCCTGGATTTAGTTTGTCGGAGTGGGAACATCCAGATACCGTGGAACCAGTCCCTTCTCGTCCTAACAAATTTTTGTCTGCCCCACCCGAGGAGTTCCTGACTAAAGGCGTGGCTGTAGATGCCATGGTGGTGGCATCTGGTACACAACAGGGCGTGGCAGAGGCTTCAACGTCCGTCCATCCTCCTAATAAGGAGTCTAGGAGCATGGACCGGTACGGGAAGCGCACCCTGACTTCAGCGGTCTTTACTTTAAGGTCCCTGAATTATTTGGCACATTTTACCAGGCTTCAGAGGGATCTGGTCAAGGAGCTGTCAGATTCCCTCTCGGGTAACCTACCTGAGCAGCTAGCCCAGTCGGTTAGCTCTCAGTTGGCTATCCTTACGTCAATTTCTAACTCGTCCATGAGGCTCATTTCATATGCGGCCGGTAGAGGCACAGGCGTGGCTCTACGGAGACAAGCCTGGCTCCGTTTGTCAGTTTCGGAGGCCTTCAAGTCTTCCTTCACGACGCCCTTTGATGGGTCCTCTTTGTTTGGACCTAAGGTTAAAGACACCCTTACCGCTGTGAGCAAGAGGGAAAAACTTTATCTGAGGTGCCCGTTATTCCACTCCCTTCGGCCTTATCCCAAGGCTAAAGGAGGAGGGAAGATGTGGTTCCGTAAATCACGTAAGTTTTTTCCTCAACAGCAGGAAGATTCCCTTCCAGAGGCAGAGGACGGGAAATTTTTCTGGGAGACGCCCGTCCAGAGGCGGCAGAGGGCCCGCAATTCTGGAGACCGCGAGTCCTTTCGTGGCTCTTCAGCCTCCCACACCTCATGAGGGATTGCCCGGCTGTGCTGCTCCGAGCCAGTCGGGTGCCGTTGCCAAGCACCTAAAAGCCTGGGAGTCAATCACTCAGGACAGATGGGTGTTTCGGATCATTGCCGGAGGTTACACCATCCCATTCACATGCTCACCCCCACCGTCCAAAAATCCCGGACCCACCACCCAGTCAAAGGGAAATTGCAGCCGCAGAAGCTTTAAAGCTGCTAGAAAAGGAGTCATCCAACCGGTCCCCACAGACCAGATCGGATCCGAAATTACTCGAGGTTCTTTTAGTGCCAAAAGACAGGGGACCTGAGACCAATATTGGATCTCAGCAGACTAAACCAATCCATCACGAAATCCAAATTCGAATGGTCACGTTACAATCCATTCTCCCATTGTTGGAGAAGGATGTTTGGATGTGCTCCATAGACCTCAAGGGCGCCTATTATCACATACCGATACATCAGGCGTCCAGGAGGTATCTGCGCTTCAGCCTGGGAGACAGTCATTTCCAATTTTGTGCACTGCCCTTTGGTCTCACCACAGCCCCCAGGGTGTTCACCAAGTGTTTGGCAGTAGTGACTGCTCACCTGAGGAGTCTTGGATTCCAAGTGTTTCCCTATCTGGACGACTGGCTCCTGACTGCCACCACCAGGCATCTACTAATGGACAACCTCAAAGCCACCATCTCCCTGGGTGCTACCCTGGGAATTACATTCAATTGGTCAAAGTCTGTCTTGCTGCCCTCTCAGCGCATATGGTTCATAGGAGCAGAGATAGACTCAAAATTGATGCGCGTTTTTCTTCCTACCGAAAGGATCCAAACTTTACAAGGCCAAGTTCAAGCCCTGATTTCAAGATCCAAAGCCCCAGCCAGGATGGTCCTACAAGTTTTAGGTTCGATGTCTGCCACGGTTCTTCTAGTTCCTCTGGCAAGATTGCACATGAGGATTCTTCAGTGGCTATTGTCAACTCAATGGTCCTTTCAGGACCTTCCCCTCAATCATCCCATTATAATTACAGAAACATGCAAACGGGACCTTCGCTGGTGGCTTCAGACATCCAATCTAAATGAAGGAAGTCCTTTTGTTATTCCCTCTCCAGTGGTCACCCTGACGACAGATGCCTCCCAGACAGGGTGGGGGGGGGTATTGTCTGGGCAGGTTAGTTCAGGGCTCCTGGCTTCCAGACGAAACTCTTCTCCACATCAATGTATTGGAGATGAGGGCTGTACTTCTGTCCCTACAGGCCTTACACAAGTTTCTCCCTCAGGGCATAATCGCCATCCACACAGACAACATGTCGGTGGTCTGGTATCTAAACAAACAAGGAGGGACCAGATCTTACCCCTTTGCAGAGAGGCCATGAGGGTGTGGGAATGGGCTGTAGCTACCAGCCGCTTCTTGGTAGCGACCCACATTCCGGGAAATCAAATATATTGGCAGACAGATTAAGCAGAACAATTCTCTCTCCTCACGAGTGGTCCCTAAACAAACAGTAGCAGCTCAGGTTTTCAGGAGATGGGGTATTTGCAACACCACTAAACACAGTGCAAAGGTTCTTCTCCTTGACTCCACATCAGGGAAGCAGCTATGGATGCTCTAGCACAACCTTGGCCAACAGGGCTACTTTATGCCTTTCCTCCGATTCCACTTCTCTCCAAAGTCATTCAAAAGCTTCTCAATTGGGGTCCACAATGATACTGATTGCTCCATACTGGCCTCGTCAGGTATGGTTTCCCTACCTGAAGAAACATGGACGATCCTTGGAATTTAGATCTAACTCCGGATCTGCTAATTCATCAGTCGGGACGACAGCATCAGTCCCTACACTCCTTGAAGTTGACAGCTTGGCTCCTCCACTTCCGACTTTAGTCAGAAGTCACACATTAGACCCGGAAGTTATTCACATTTTATCTTCAGCCCACAAACCCACCACTAAGAAATTGTACCTCAGTAAGTGGAAGAGGTTTGCTATCTGCTCAACTCAGCGGCTTAGACCCTATCACTGCTCCAATCCCAGAGGTTTTGAAATTCTTAACATCCCTGTTTAATCAAGGATCTTCTGTCTCTACTATTAAAGTCCAACTAGCGGCTATCTCTAAATTCCACGAATCCATGGATCCTCCATTGATGAGCAGCAGACTATGCAAAACTTTCATTAAAGGTGCGGGCCTGTTAAGACCCCCAGTTTTTCATCCTGCGCCTCCGTGGGATCTTGATTTGGTGCTTCGTGCATTAACATCTTCCCCTTTCGAACCGTATCCTACATGTGAGTTAAAATATCTGTCTTGGAAAACTGCCTTCTTAGTTGCAATTACTTCTGCAAGAAGAGTTTCAGAGCTTCAAGCCCTGTCTATTAAACCACCGTACTTGATTTTCCACAAGGATAGAGTATCACTTAGGCCTAATCCATCCTTTGTCCCAAAGGTCTGTTCTAATCTCTGTCTCCAACAATCTCTAGAGCTACCAGTTTTCTTCCCAAAATTCTCCAATGAAGCAGAATACACTCTCCATAAATTGGATGTTCACAGGCAATTGCGCTTCTATTTAGACAAGACTCAGCAATTTTGTAAGTCAGACCAGTTGTTTGTGTCCTTCTCAGACAATAAATTGGGTAAAACCATCACAAAAGCTACTATCTCCAAATGGATTAGAGATTGTATAACTCAGGCTTATTCTTCTTCGAATAAGCAACTTACAACATCTATCAAAGCTCACTCTACCAGAGCTATGGCGACTTCTATAGCTTTTCATTCCAAGCTCGCTATATCGGAGATTTGTGCTGCGGCTACTTGGTCCAATCCGCACACTTTTATTTCCCACTATAAATTGGATGTGGCATCTAAAGAGCATCATTTGGTTCCACGGTACTCAGGAGTGTTTTCCAGTGAGCCACCCAGGATTCAGGTGCTAGGACGCTGTCCCATCAGTCAGAATGTAGGCGAGATAGGATCACATAACATCTTTTAGTTATGTACTCACCATAACTTCAGATGTTTGGGATCCATCTCATTCCTAATACCCACCCTCCTTCCCCCTGCCTTGGAGATCAGAAGAGATTGAACGGTTTTGAGTTCTACTGTTTTATCTTGTTTCATCTGACGATGTTATATAAGCAGTGCGTGCATGTGTGCATGTATGCGGACAAACTAGATCTGGGGGACTGGTAGTGGTGCATCCTGGGATATAGTAAGCTCAGCCAATAAGAGACTTCGCTCTTTGGCATAACCCATCAGTCAGAATGTAGGCGAGATGGATCCCAAACATCTGAAGTTATGGTGAGTACATAACTAAAAGTTTGCCTAGTCTGTCTGCAAAAATATCAGAATACTCAGAAAAAATAGTTTAGTCAAAATTTGAGCTGTTGTCATGCAGGCTTACATGGTGCACTTCTTAATTAAGTGAAAGCAGTCACAATTTCAAACTGTCTCTGAAGCCTAATAATGACCATGTGTCTTTTGACTACGAAACATTGCAAGTCATAGGTGTTGCTTGAATCTTTTCACCACCATAAACAACAAGCTTCGCACAGTTTGTCAAATCAAGTTGTTGTGCAGCTTTTACTCTAGCAAATGTTTCTGTTGACATAACATTGCACTTTGAGTCAGTATCTACTTTGAGCTCTACAGGACTCCCGTTAATCCATACAGTACAAAAGATTTCATTCTTTGCCCACAAATCTGCTGCATTGACTGTTTTCATCAAGCACAGACACACCATTAATATAAAAAGTAGGGTTGCAACTTTCTAATTGATCAACTTGCCTCTTAGAATGCCTACTTTTAATAAAAGAATGTGCCTTATTTGATTTACAAAACCTTTTGAAATGATTCCATTTATTTTAAGAGTGACACTGCTGACCAAAAGCTCAGCACTTTCCCATTTGGTTTCATGATTAACACCACAGTTATACAGTTGACTGTGAGGTTTGCTATGGGTTTTGGTGAGTCACTCATGTGCTTTGCTGCATGCACATTAGTCCTTACTGAAGTAGCTCTGGGCTTTACTGAAGTGGCCCCACCATTAGGCCTGTATATCTTAACCTCGTGCTGCATAGTATCTACATGAGCTGTGGGGAAGGTTTGCTTTCTCATTTGTAAGCATACTTGTGTGCTTTGCTGTAAGCTCATATATCTGACAAATCTCAGTGACCTTATTTAAAGTTAAGTCACTGTCTTGAAGCAAAATCTTTCTCACTATACCACACACAAGCCTGTCCTTCATCAACTCTTCTCTCAGTTCACCAAATCTGCACATTTTAGCTTTATTTCTCAAGTCAGTTATATATGCTGCAAAAGTTTCACCAGGCTTTTGATCCCTTGTGTAAAACAAGTGCCTTTCTATTGTAACATTCTTTTGGGGGTTAAACATTTCTGTAAATTTATGTTTTAAGCACTCTGGCTTGTCCCTTGTTTCAGCCGGTACCACTATGTGGCGGTTTTCCCCCTCCCCTGCGAACACAGCAGGTGCATACATAAATGAACACTCTTTCAATGGCCTCTGAACCAGCTAAATTAAGCAGAATAAATGCTTTTGTATGTGCATCTTTGTCAGAAAAAGCAGCCTGTATGAAAATATCGTATTCCTGCTCAAACACTCTCCAATTATCTGTAATATTGTTATCAAACAAAAGCAGTGCGGGTCTGCGAAAGCCTTCCACCATGCCCACAGATTATAGTAAAACACAGTGCAAAATTGGCCCATGTAATTATGTATGAACATTAACACACACCAGGTACTTGAAATAATATTCATATGCACAATAAGGTTTTCGAAAGACTGTACTCTGTGAAATATGCTTTGAAATAACTACTATGTAAAATATGCTTTAAAATGACTGTACTTTGTGAAATAACTGCACTGTAATACTGCACACATTTGCAAACACTGTACATTTCGGATACTTTGAATAGCTTTAGTTAATACAAAAAAGTAGTACATAGCGAAAAAATCCAGTTGTTTTCCATTTTTTATACGATTCGGATATTGTTTCAAACACTTTCATAATTATTTTGAAAATTTTTATTAATATGTCGCAGTTTTGGACATTTTGTTTAATAAGAAATTTGTTTTGAGCATTCTGAGTTCTTTGTTTTATATTTATAGCGAAATAAATCATTTAAGCAGGTTTTAGTACCTGGTCTTTGTTTCTGACCTGTTTTGCGAGTTGTTTGAGGAATAGGGATGATCCACTGTTATATATCCCTCCAACTTTAACTGGTTGCCTCATGGCTGTGACTTTGGATCTCATTCTGACACCATGTCACTTGTCTTATGTGCATTAAGAAGACAGTGAGGCTTGGGTATTCGTTTAAATAGTTTATTTCATACAAACACATCAGAATGAGTAGCAGGAACATTGAACTTTGACTGACTACAAACATGTATGCTGTCACTCTGGCTGCTCACTCAAAATGGCACTCTTACTTGCACATGCTGAATACTTATATGCATGTGCTGATTGACTGGAAAGCTTCTTAAGGGTATATCAGACACACTGATCTACAGTTCCTTCTCTTGTTTATATTCTTGGAGATGAAGGTGCAGTAAAAATATTCTGGGATAACCTAGACATTGTGGCCCCATGTCAATGGAAGGCAGATGGGATTTCCATACTCATGCCAGACTGTGTCTGGCAAGGGGCCCTAAGCCAAAATGGTTTATTCTGCTACCATCCTGAGGAGGACTCAGTTGGTCTTCCATCCCTTCCTCAGAAAAGGAGTTATGGCCTTTGAACAGATGGCGGAAGCAGACCTTTCCATGCTCGCCACTGTTTCTTAGGGTGCCACATTACTTTATGTAGATACTCTTATTTTCAGAGGAATATTTTGGATGAAATGGTTCATAGATTAGTACTAGGCTAACTGCCGTTGTAGGCCATTTTAACCCTAGCCAGTTACCTCATGTGAGAATCGAACCCTGCACTTTATGTTTGCAAGATAAACACCTTAACCATTATGCCAACCTCCCAACCCCAAATAAGTACTAATAAGTACTAGGCTAGCTACCTTTGCTGGCCATTTTAAGCCTAGCCAATATCCCCAAGGTGAGAATCAAACCCTGTACTTTGTGTCTGTCAGGTAAACACCTTAACCATTATGAGTCAAAGATCCAAGAAGTTCAGTCACCTCTTTCAGGCTTCAGCATCTTTGACTGTCAAGGGCTTTCAGGTACATGTTGTATGTTAAGCTGAAGCGGGAGCTGTGAGAGTAATAGGATCTAGCATAGCTAGATACTTTCACTCCTGGCTGTGCCTTTTTTTGTTGAGGAACCAAAAGTATCATTTATGGGCATACCTTTTGAGGCATCATTTTTATTTGAGCTTGAAATTGGCCAGCACTCTCAGCGCTTGGGAATGAAGAAGAAAATCCCTTTTGTCCGTTGGGATAACATTTAATTCTATCCAACATTTCTTTTACAAGACACAAAGGAACCAGAGAAAGTAATTTTTTGATGCACTTGCTGGGGGAGGGGACAACAGCAGGTAGCTGGATCTGTTGAGTCAGAAGCAATGCTTTTGACCCATTGACTGTCACTGTTACCTTGAGGTTATGATCCCTTTAAGTGGGCCTGTGTTGCTTCTGTCCCCCACTCCTGTCAGAGGCAGATTTTCTGTATACCTGTGTAAGCAACTCAGGATTTGCCAGAAGAGGTGGTTGAGATATACCTCAACATTATCCATCTAGAATGGATACTTCAGTTCCATTCAGGTTCAGACCAAAATGCCCATCTTTACCATTTCTTATTGTGCCAGCCCATCCGGAGGTATGAGTTAGGAATGAGTGCAATAGTTGCTTGCAAAAAGAGCCATCCAGGAGGTCCTGGCAAGGCAGTGAGGGTAAGGGATTTTGTTCTGGGTTCTTTTTGGTGCCTCAGAAAGAGCCAGGACCTCTGTTTTATATTGTATCTCAGTGGCCTAAATGCCTTTGTCACCCAATAGCCCTTTTTCGGTGTTGCTTTGTAATCTATCCTCCTGTTGTCTCTTGTGGAGACTGGCTGTCCTTTTTTGATCTTCGGGACACTTACTTCCATGGAAAGTTTGCCAAAGCATCCAGAAAGTTCCTCTGCTTCATAGTAGAGGCTAATCGGTTATCAGTTTAGGTCTCTGTCATTAGGTCTTCCCACAGCCCTGCTCCCTCCCAGGCATTTACCAAAACCTTGGCAGTGATGGTGGCTTATCTCCACCTGCAGGCCATCAGAGAATTTCCTTACTTGGAATACTGATCGCTCCCAGGCATTTACCAAAATCTTGGCAGTGATGGTGGCATATCTCCACCTGCAGGTCATCAGAGTCTTTCCTTATTTGGAATACTGGTTACCAGTGGTGCACATCAAGGATGGTCTGCTCTGATTTATTCTCCTGGGTGGGCTAAAGACACAGTCCGGCATATTATTGGAGATGCAGTAAAAATAGTTTGGGACAACCCAGACACTGTGGCCCCATGTCAGTGGAAGGCAGATGTGATTTTCATACTCCTGCCAGTTCACATAAACACTCGTGTTCCATATAAATATCCTGTTCATGGAGTGACCAGTCATTACCCTAGCTTTCCAAATTTATATGCCTTTGTGCAGAGCACAAGGCAGGTTTGAAGACTGTTTTTATCTGTTGTCTTACAGTCAAGTGTTGGCAGACCTTTTCCTGTAATCACTGGGACCCATGGAGGCCACAATATTTGTGATAGCCTTACAGTGTCGATCTAGTCCCATTGGTTGCAATACAGGGCCTCCCAGGAGCAGTTAAGTATTTTCAAAGGTTTGTCATAGTAGCCTGTTTTGATAACTGGAGTTGAGCCACATGTTTTGGGGAGCAGCCCCTTAGTTGTCCCTACAACTTCAGCCTTGGTAATTACAATCTGCCATACAGTGTGTTTGGGGGTGGACATCTCAATAGGTAGGAGATCCAGCTGATGTCTTCTTCCCCAGCTGTCATCCTTGCACATCAACATTCTGAAAATGAGAGCAATCATGCTAACTCTTCAGGCTCTCTAGGATATCCTACCTCATGGGGTTCTAGTTATTCACTCACTGTTACTGTGCTCTGATACTTCACACAGAATGGAATAATGGCTGGCTTTGTGGTGCAGAAGTATCGAGCTTGTACTGTGACCCAGGTGCCTGGAGTTTGAATGGCAGCCTCAGCACTAAGGGAGAGGAATGAAGGGTTGTAGCCCACTACCCTCTGCCAGGTGATAAGGAGGGTTGTGGGCACTTGAGAGCACATAGGAAGGATGCGATTTCTCCTGTGGAGACCAGGGAAAAACACTTTTTGCGCTTCAGAGGATGGAGTTGAGCTGCTTGCTGACTGTGTCTTGTGGAAGTAAGAGATGACCAGTTGGGACAGCCCATTGTACATCTCCCTTTAGCTGCATGAACTGAGCATTCATGAGGAACAGTGCAGCATAAGTAGAATACCTGCAAACCACCTCTGATGACTGTCTGAGTGATGGCCTGTCCGTGGCAACCCTTGCTTCAGTGAAGGGGAGTGAAATGGCCGGTTGGCCAAGAAGGGGTTGAGGGTAGTTAGGCAACAGAGATTGAGTGGAAGAAGTCGTGCAATGTCCTGACTGTTATATTGGGAGGCAGTAAAAGTTTGGGAGCAGTCTTGCCATATTTTGATTGCAGCTCATATTCTCAGCATAGCTAGCTCTCCTGAAGTCAGACTCTGCAATTGTCTTATGATGTTGCTTGAGTGGTCACTTAATTTTTCTATTGCCAGGATGTTGTTCCTAAAGTGGAGATTCCTAGCATAATTTATTTGCATTTCTAAATGGCAAGTACTGGAGATTTTTATTCCGTGCGTCTTAACCCAGCAGACCGAGAAGGGAAGCATTAGTTCCAAGACTAGCCTTAGAGGTTGCTTTGTTTTTCGTTTTTTCTTCTGACAATCGAGTTCATACAGAGGGCAAGATTCTCCAATGCCAGGGTCTTTTAGTAGCTCCTTGTGGAGGTTTCAGGAGGAACCTCCTGTCAGACTGCCTGTATTGAAGAATCTGTCTTAACCACTTCAGGCAGATACTCTTGAACTGTCAAGCAGTAAAATTGAAAGTTTGTCTGCTCCACTTCCACTGGTGACCAGGAATTTTTTTTTGCTGGGTAGCAGATGTAGTCCATTTTAATCTTAGAAAATCTACACCCAGAAGGCATACAAGGAAAAATGGAAGAGATTCTCAGTTAGGCTTCACAGCATAAGATTGTCACATTTTCAACACTGGTTTGTAAGGCTGGATAATATTTATTGGACATTTTTGATTCTGGGCTCAGTTGTTTCTAACATGTGGCTCTCATGTTTAGTTTTCACAATTGGAAGTGTGTCTTCTAAAGCCTTCTTGGGGGTATCTTCTGCTTGCATCCTCCCATTAGGGAGCATGTCTGTCTTTGGAATCTATACATTGTTGTGGAGAAACTAACCCTTCCTTTATGTGAACTGGCATCCTTTACTGCTTTGAAGTTTATTACCTGGAAATCTCTCTACTTAGGAGATAAAGCCTTGACTATAACTCAAGCATCCTGAGTTCAGTTATCTTGGACATTGGAGGATCTGGAAGAGATAGGAAAGAGTGGGAAATGTTAAGCTTGCCCAGTTTTTTGCATTTAGCTTGAGACCTTTTTTAAGTATACCAAGTATGCGCATATTTCAACTATTGCTGGAACTGTTTAGTATCTGTGTATAAGCAGATAGCAGTACCAGGTTAACAGTCATCAGCAAACTTGGTCAGCCACATTTCTGGGATACTTGCTTGGATGTCTGCAAAGTAAATACCAAACAGGAGAGGGTCAAGCAAGGATTGCTGCGGCCCTAAGTCATTGCACATTCATATTCTGCGAGTATACTAGTATTTTCAAAACAGTGTAAGAAACTTCTCTGTGTGGAAGATTTTCAGTCCATATATTTCTAGTTAATCACTGTATATAATCAGATCAGACAATAGTAGTAGAAGTAGCGAACGTAAACTCGTCAAGTCAAAAAGTAATAATAGAAAATATATAATTCTACAGCATTACTAAGTATTCGAAAGTAATCCAAGCAAGGCAGGTAGTCTGTTTCCAGTTGAAAATCCTTTATTAAGTACACAGACAATAGAGTAGTAATTTCCTCACAATCTTTCTAAATATATATATATATACTTTTTATCAGGCATGGGAGTGGTTTATTGTGCTGTAAAACAAAGTGTTATTGGTACACATGTTAAATTCACATCCCATCAGTGTGACATTTGAGCTGGTCCTGCCCTACCTAGTAGCTGTCATAATAATATATAGCCCTAATGTACTTTAATGGTACATCTTATTTAACCAAATTATTAAGTAGATTATTAAGTCTGTGATTTTATATACAAGACAATATACTACATGGCTTTAAATATATAAACCATAGTTCATTTTGCGATCAAAAATTATATATAAATATATACATATACATTTTGCATGTAAAAATCAGTTTCTATTTTCATAACCTATTGTTAACAAAGATCGCTTTCGTCCTTCTAGACTTCTTCAGGTCTGTGTACAAGAACCCTAAAAACCTATATAATTGTATAATTAGTTAGTATTGTTATTATCTGTTTTATATATTTTATTGGTCACAGGAGCATTTACTCTCGGGCTGTGCTTCTTTATTTTATTTTTTGTAACTTCTACTACTATTGTCTGATCTGATTATATACAGTGATTAACTAGAAATATATGGACTGAAAATCTTCCACACAGAGAAGTTTCTTACACTGTTTTGTTTTTAGACCCACTACACTTTAGTGGGTTGTTTTGAGACTTCGGGGATACAACTGAGATTACTTGTTTTTTATACTAGTATTTTCATAACCTGTGATCTGTTGTGTATTCTGTTTTGTAATTAGTGGATGACATTGTTTGTCCTATTTCTCAACAATGCAAGTATGAGGAATTATAACAAAAACTTTGGCCAAGTCAAGATAAGCAGTGAACAGAGAGTGACTTTTTTTCAACCGCCTCTATAACCTTTCTAAAAAGCTTACTAGTTTCAGGAGGAAGAACCTGCCTTTCACAATACCAAACTGAGTGGGGGTATGGTTCAGTAAAGTTGCTTATGTCTCCATAAATTAGTTTTGCTATGATTTGGGCATCGCAGTGGTTAGCGTTGTCTCCTCACAGCATGGGGTTCTCTGGTTCGATTCTCAGCTGGGGTGCCTTCTGTGTGGAGTCTGCATGTCCTCCCTGTGTTCTCGTGTGTTTCCTCCTGGTGCTCCGGTTTCCTCCCACATTCCAAAAGATGTGTCTGGAGTGTTTCTCCCTGGGCCTCCACTGAAAATGTGCTCTGTCCCAGTTGGACTTTCCCGGTAAACCAATGGTAAATAAATAAATATGTTTCAAGGCTTTGTATCTAAAGCTAGTGAGACTAATGGGCCTGTAATTACCTTGATCTGTAGAGGGGCCACCCTTGAATAAGAAAGTCACAGTAGCTGTTCTTCAGGCATCAAGCACAAACCCTGTAGACAGCATGAGGTTAAACAGTTGAAGCAGAGGTTTATATATAATTGGAAATGATGAGAGTGGACCCTGGTGGGTTGTATGGTCTCTCTCTCTCTCTTTTTTTTTTCTTTCCATAAAGCATTCTTGGTTGACATCTGCAGAGTTTCCTGTTTAGTTCCTTCCTGAGTACATGTACGAGACAGTATAAACTTGGACATCCACATCAGATCCAGGTCTTCATTTCTGGGCTGCAGTGATCAGTGGTTTATTACTGTATGTCAGCTACCCAGGATAATTAGCTAAGGACTGTGTTCTGAAGGTTAACAAAGACTGAATTCTTCCTAGGCAGGCACAGAAAACTGTGTACTTACTATAATGTTTGATCTTCTTGGAGAATTCAATCTCCCTTAACAACCCAACTGCATTTGTTCTTCTTGTGTTAGATTGGTCAAGAACTGAAAAATGCAGGGGGAGAAAGAAAGATTCATAGGGTATTAAGGGAAGTGAGAGTTGCAGATGCCATCTGAGAAAGTTATATTTGCCAAGTGCTAAGTCTGTATTGCCTGTTAAGTCCTTAATGAACACAGAATTATCCAAGCAAATATAAGCAAATGTATGTAAATATATTACTTTTTGTTTCTTAAAGGCAAGTTGATGTTTATCAAAGTAAGAAAAAGTACCCTTGTTTGACAGGTAGGATTTGAAGAATGCTAACATTTTGGGTGGTAAGGTACAGATGATTATCATGGGATTGTGGCCAACAGCAAATGAAACTCACACTGAGGTAAGTAAAACCCACCTAGGCTGCACCCCTCCCAACTAAATATACCAACTCTGAGATCGCACTATAGTGTAGAACAGGACATGTTGTCAAGTGTTCACTTAGACACAAAAACAGCACGCCTCGCACGTACAGCATGCCCGGCCCAACCAACGTAGCTCACACACAAAAGGCCAGCAAAAGAAGTTCCACGTAATTAAATTTTATTATTCAAAGTCAAACCAGGACTTAATAAAGTCCCAACAGTTGAAAATCAAAACTCTCAGACTAGTTTCGGCTACTGCCTTCTTCAGTGAGAGTCAAAAAGGCAAAATTATTACCAGCGTACAATGGTGTATTTCTAATGCAACCCAGCCAATAGGCATTCTAGGTGTGTTCCCAATAGAGAATTATTCATGAGTTGGTACTTGGGCAAAAATAAGAAACAAAAAAAATCAAAAAAATCAAAAAATTAAACAGTGTTTATGTAATGAATAAATGCCATATAGAAATATAATATATAAACACTGATAATAAATGAGTGAATGTGTGACAATGACAAACTGACAGTTATAATTCTAAATATTTGTAGAGCAGAATGTAAACCTGAAGCTGAATACAGTATCAGAAATCATTGTGTGGCAATATAACATAATGTCACATAAGGGTTTACAGTTTTAAGATATTCATATTACCATGATATGTAAGATGCTCTGAATAAATACTGCTCCCTTATAAATGATCATTAAGACCAGGAGGAAATAAAGCTCCTAGATGGACAATCCAATATTTTTCTTTATGACTAAGTATATTATCCCATCCTAACTGATTATGTCTGTTGCCAGTAATTTTATCTATGATGGTGAACATGAATTTGGCTGTGGGATGTTTAATGGTGTGTTGATATAAGGCATTCGTCAATTTTTTAGTACGAATGTCACTTCGGTGTTCCCCTATTCTAATTCTCAATGATCTTGAAGTTTTGCCCACATAAAAGGCGGAACAATGGCAAGTAGCCAGGTATATCACCCAACTAGTGGAACAATTCCCAAAGATCCTAACATCATATATCTTACTTGTATTTGAGCTTGTGAATTGTTTGATCTTATTAACCTGACTGCAAGAAGTGCAATGCCCACAGGGGAAAGTTCCTAGAAGTACATCTCCTGTTATCGTCAATTGTTTGAATTTGGCCCCACCACTTTCCCTCTGTTTGTAATGTGAAAATAATGAACCCAAAGTTTTACCTCTCCTGTATGAGATAGGGCATCGGTTACCCAGGATACTACGCAGATAATCATTGGCTAACAAAATGTTCCAATTGTTATTGATAACATTCCTAACCACCTGATGATTTTTGCCAAAAGTGGTAATGAGCCTAATAGTGTCATTCTTTGGGCTGTTGACACGGTCCTTATATTGAAGCAGGGTTTGCCTGTCCTGTTTATCTGTATGTGTACGGGCGGATGTGATATCAAAGATGGAATATCCCCTATCCAAAAACCTGTTATTAAGGTCCATTTTAGCTTGTTCATAGTCTAAAGTGGAAGAGTTAATACGTTTGATTCTGAGATATTGGGATTTGGGGATATTATGGCGTGGATGCATACTAGATGCATGTAACAGAGAATTGAATTGTGGATATTTGCGGTATAATTTGGTATTGAGTGTATGGTCTTCATTTCTATATATTGTAACATCCAAAAAATCAATTTGATATTGATGAGATGTTATAGAAAACTCAATACCCCACAAGTTGCTGTTGAGATACTCCACAAATTCCATAAGATATTCAGAATCCGCACGCCACACCATCCAACGATCATCCAGGTATCTCCGCCAAATGTCTATTTCTACCTGATAAATGTTGTGTAGGGGATTGTAAATGAGGCATTCTTCTAAATAGGCCATGAACAAATCGGCATATATGGGGGAAAAAGAGGCCCCCATTGCCGTGCCTTGCAATTGCCAATAACAGTCCCCTTGGAAATAGAATACATTCTTATTAAGAACATGTTCTGACATACAGATAAGCAATGTATTAAATCCAGGTGGATACAATTCCACCCTATTTAGCCAATATTGTAAAGCCTGTAGCCCTGCCCAGTGTGGTATACTCGTATATAAGGACTTGACATCCAAAGTGCACATAATCCATTCCGGTTCAAGTTGTATATCTGCAATTATTTTCAAAAATTCAGTAGTATCCTGGATTCTTGCCCTGACATGTTTCAAAAGTGGTTTCAAATATTGGGTGAGGAATGCTGACAATGGTTCAGTAAGTGATCCTATACCAGATACAATGGGTCTACCTGGAGGGTGTGTTATGGATTTGTGAATTTTAGGAGAAGATATAGGATCTGTTTTGAAGGGTCTTTAACCTTAAGATGTTGAACTGTTTTCATGGTTATAATACCTTCCTCTAAAGCAGAATCTAGGAATGTGTCAATCTCCTGCTTGAAGCGATCTGTAGGATCAATGCCCATATGCATATAGCACTTAGAATCAGATAGTTGTCCTAGACCCTCTTGGACATAATAATCCATATTTAGGACCACAACGCACCCCCTTTGTCAGCCTGAAGTATTGCAATATCATGGTTAGATCTAAGTTCAGAAAGTGCTTCCTTCTCCGCTAGAGTCATATTATCTGGTAAAATATGACATTCAAAATGTGGAAAATGTAAAGCTTTCAATACAGCCTGTTGGAATATACATTTTTGTTCATGGGAAGTTGAAAAGTAGATCTATGAAAGGTAAAATCAGAAGATCTTTGAGTGCGTGATCTGTCCTGTTCTGAAAAAAATATTTTTAAATTAAGTCTACGACAATAATCCATAATGTCCAATGTAGTCTGGTACTGATCAGAGAAAAAACCCGGAACAAAACCCAATCCTTTGTTCAATATTGTGTATTGTTCATCCGTTAATACATGGTCAGATAAGTTAAGAACATTGTCAAAATTCTTAGTTATTGTTCCAGTAGACATTGTATCAATCCTGTCATGGAATCTGTTCCTATTCCTGTTGGTATGTTTCCTCCCCCCTCTGGGTCTCTTGCCTCCCCTAAAGGGAAACTGGTGTTAGTTTTCTTTTTTAATGGTGAACCAACTGTTTTTGCACCCTCACTGTCGGTATAAGAGGACTCCTCCCCTGAAGTGCTGGTGTAGGAGGAGTCCCTGTGTTTAAGAGTGGATCTGGGTCTCTTTTTAGTCCTACCCCTGGTCGTTCCTGTGACAGTATTTTGAAATCTAACTGTCCTCTGTGTTTCAAAAGGGTGTCCCTTATCATAATCTATGACATCCCTTTGAAATTTCTTGATTTTTCTATCCTTGATAATTTTATTATGGGTAGTAAGTTCCTTTGACAACCTATCAACTAACTCATGATAGTTGGAGCTGGCTTGAAACTTTTTACATTCTGTGCTCAGATTCTTAATCTCAGAGACACATGTATCTATGGTTCTTTCATGTCTGAGGCCAATATTCTGACAAAAGCCATAGAACCATCCTGTAGTGCCTGTTCCCATTCCGCCGTCAGCCTCTGTTCAGATCTGCTGACTAGTGGCCGTAATTTAATACATAAACCTCTGGGGGCCATATTTTTATGTAGATAGGCTCTAAAGAGTCTCAAATGCCAAATATTAGCCCTTAATCCTTTCAAACCCCTTTCCAAGGTTTTAAAAGCCAGTTCACAACCATCAGCAATATTAGAATTAGATAGATTAGGGTTGTTGCTCGGGATTTGATCTAATCCAAAAACACCAATATCTTCCTTGTCAGCACACAGCCCATCCAACATTTGGTCCAAATCCATATTGAGTAGTAATATAGGTTGCCAAAGGAACTAGAAATCTAAAGGTTCCAATTTATTATAACTAGAACGACCAGAGGTAAACCCAAGATAAACCCAAAATATCATGTAAATTAAGATAACATAATAATAGTGTCGGATCAATGAGCCTGTTATAAAAAATGGGGAACTGTCACCCTTGTACTCAAGCTTGTAATGTATGACAACTTGATAGAAATGAAATTCAAGTGTAGATATACACCTCAATAGCTGAGTCTAAGTCACATGTATAAGTACATGTCGCTATGTCCATGTAGTGGGTCTTCCAATATTACATCATGTTCCGTTATACATATTTATATAGTTTGCCCCTTATTAGTACAAAACAATTATGTGCAATAAACTGGATATAATAACCTAATTCAATGTTAAGAAACACCTATAATGCTGCCCTAGAACACTTGTGTTGGTAATTGAACTTATCTATACGGTCTAACCTGTATGTATATAGCCAATATTCTTGGAAATATCCCAATATGACCTATGTATAGGTAACATTCACAATATGTCTTCTAAACACAAAATCGAACAAATAGAATGCTTGTCAACATCAATTGTAAATAATAACTGTCAACATATTTTCTAGTTGTAACCCAAGTTCTAAAGATAGACTGATTATAGTCATATATTGATACATTGCATTTAAAGTTGCATACAGAAAAGATAGAAATCCGATACATATATTGATCCCTCAAATGTGTGGACCATCCATGAACCAACCAACTCAAAAAAAGGGTTATAAAGCATTCAATATCAATGTTCTATCATGAATTCAGACTATTAATCTTGTAATATAGTATTCACACTTGCACATAAGTTGACCCACAGGCCCAAATAACTAAGCACATTCACCTAGATAAACTGTCATATATATACATATATATCTCTCCCTCTGGCATATGTTCAAATATACCAGTATTCACAAAAAAATATTGTATAACATTTACATAAATGATATTCCCAATGTATATTGTGAACACATAATCGTACAATTGCAATATGTATCCTTATCCATAATATGTAAATGTTGATATGCTGTTGTTAACTTAAATTTGGAAAAATATTGTCATTCCTGCCAGAGGGAGAGATATATATGTATATATATGACAGTTTATCTAGGTGAATGTGCTTAGTTATTTGGGCCTGTGGGTCAACTTATGTGCAAGTGTGAATACTATATTACAAGATTAATAGTCTGAAGTCATGATAGAACATTGATATTGAATGCTTTATAACCCTTTTTTTGAGTTGGTTGGTTCATGGATGGTCCACACATTTGAGGGATCAATATATGTATCTGATTTATATCTTTTCTGTATGCAACTTTAAATGCAATGTATCTATATATAAGACTATAATCAGTCTATCTTTAGAACTTGGGTTACAACTAGAAAATATGTTGACAGTTATTATTTACAATAGATGTTGACAAGCATTCTATTTGTTTGATTTTGTGTTTAGAAGACACATTGTAAATGTTACCTATGCATATGTCATATTGGGATATTTCCAAGAATATTGGATATATACATACAGGTTAGACAGTATAGATAAGTTCAATTACCAACACAAGTGTTCTAGGGCAGCATTATAGGTGTTTCTTAACATTGAATTAGGTTATTATATCCAGTTTATTGCACATAATTGTTTTGTACTAATAAGGGGAAAACTATATATATATATATATATATATATATATATATATATATATATATGTATCTATATGTATATATATATATATATATATATATATATATATATATGTATCTATATGTATAACGGAAGATGATGTAATATTGGAAGACCCACTATATGGACATAGCGACATGTACTTATACATGTGACTTAGACTCAGCCATTGAGGTGTATATCTACACTTGAATTTCATTTCTATCAAGTTGTCATACATTACAAGCTTGAGTACAAGGGTGTCAATTCCCCATTTTTTATAACAGGCTCATTGATCCGACACTATTATTATGTTATCTTAATTTACATGATATTTTGGGTTTATCTTGGGTTTACCTCTGGTCGTTCTAGTTATAATAAATTGGAACCTTTAGATTTCTAGTTCCTTTGGCAACCTATATTACTACTCAATATGGATTTGGACCAAATGTTGGATGGGCTGTGTGCTGACAAGGAAGATATTGGTGTTTTTGGATTAGATCAAATCCCGAGCAACAACCCTAATCTATCTAATTCTAATATTGCTGATGGTTGTGAACTGGCTTTTAAAACCTTGGAAAGGGGTTTGAAAGGATTAAGGGCTAATATTTGGCATTTGAGACTCTTTGGAGCCTATCTACATAAAAATATGGCCCCCAGAGGTTTATGTATTAAATTACGGCCACTAGTCAGCAGATCTGAACAGAGGCTGACGGCGGAATGGGAACAGGCACTACAGGATGGTTCTATGGCTTTTGTCAGAATATTGGCCTCGTATTATGAAAGAACCATAGATACATGTGTCTCTGAGATTAAGAATCTGAGCACAAAATGTAAAAAGTTTCAAGCCAGCTCCAACTATCATGAGTTAGTTGATAGGTTGTCAAAGGAACTTACTACCTATGATAAAATTATCAAGGATAGAAAAATCAAGAAATTTCAAAGGGATGTCATAGATTATGATAAGGGACACCCTTTTGAAACACAGAGGACAGTTAGATTTCAAAATACTGTCACAGGAATGACCAGGGGTAGGACTAAAAAGAGACCCAGATCCATTCTTAAACACAGGGACTCCTCCTACACCAGCACTTCAGGGGAGGAGTCCTCTTATACCGACAGTGAGGGTGCAAGAACAGTTGGTTCACCATTAAAAAAGAAACTAACACCAGTTTCCCTTTAGGGGAGTCAAGAGACCCAGAGGGGGGAGGAAACATACCAACAGGAGTAGGAACAGATTCCATGACAGGATTGATACAATGTCTACTGGAACAATAACTAAGAATTTTGACAATGTTCTTAACTTATCTGACCATGTATTAACGGATGAACAATACACAATATTGAACAAAGGATTGGGTTTTGTTCCGGGTTTTTTCTCTGATCAGTACCAGACTACATTGGACATTATGGATTATTGTCGTAGACTTAATTTAAAAATATTTTTTTCAGAACAGGACAGATCACGCACTCAAAGATCTTCTGATTTTACCTTTCATAGATCTACTTTTCAACCTCCCATGAACAAAAATGTGGCCATATTCCAACAGGCTGTATTGAAAGCTTTACATTTTCCACATTTTGAATGTCATATTTTACCAGATAATATGACTCTAGCGGAGAAGGAAGCACTTTCTGAACTTAGATCTAACCATGATATTGCAATACTTCAGGCTGACAAAGGGGGTGCGGTTGTGGTCCTAAATATGGATTATTATGTCCAAGAGGGTCTAGGACAACTATCTGATTCTAAGTGCTATATGCATATGGGCATTGATCCTACAGATCGCTTCAAGCAGGAGATTGACACATTCCTAGATTCTGCTTTAGAGGAAGGTATTATAACCATGAAAACAGTTCAACATCTTAAGGTTAAAGACCCTTCAAAAGAGATCCTATATCTTCTCCCTAAAATTCACAAATCCATAACACACCCTCCAGGTAGACCCATTGTATCTGGTATAGGATCACTTACTGAACCATTGTCAGCATTCCTCAACCAATATTTGAAACCACTTTTGAAACATGTCAGGGCAAGAATCCAGGATACTACTGAATTTTTGAAAATAATTGCAGATATACAACTTGAACCGGAATGGATTATGTGCACTTTGGATGTCAAGTCCTTATATACGAGTATACCACACTGGGCAGGGCTACAGGCTTTACAATATTGGCTAAATAGGGTGGAATTGTATCCACCTGGATTTAATACATTGCTTATCTGTATGTCAGAACATGTTCTTAATAAGAATGTATTCTATTTCCAAGGGGACTGTTATTGGCAATTGTAAGGCACGCAATGGGGCCTCTTTTTCCCATATATGCCGATTTGTTCATGGCCTATTTAGAAGAATGCCTCATTTACAATCCCCTACACAACATTTATCAGGTAGAAATAGACATTTGGCGGAGATACCTGGATGATCGTTGGATGGTGTGGCGTGCGGATTCTGAATATCTTATGGAATTTGTGGAGTATCTCAACAGCAACTTGTCGGGTATTGAGTTTTCTATAACATCTCATCAATATCAAATTGATTTTTTGGATGTTACAATATATAGAAATGAAGACCATACACTCAATACCAAATTATACCGCAAATATCCACAATTCAATTCTCTGTTACATGCATCTAGTATGCATCCACGCCACACCGTCCGCAATATCCCCAAATCCCAATATCTCAGAATCAAACGTATTAACTCTTCCACTTTAGACTATGAACATGCTAAAATGGACCTTAATAACAGGTTTTTGGATAGGGGATATTCCATCTTTGATATCACATCCGGCCGTACACATACAGATAAATAGGACAGGCAAACCCTGCTTCAATATAAGGACCGTGTCAACAGCCCAAAGAATGACACTATTAGGCTCATTACCACTTTTGGCAAAAATCATCAGGTGGTTAGGAATGTTATCAATAACAATTGGAACATTTTGTTAGCCAATGATTATCTGCGTAGTATCTTGGGTAACCGATGCCCTATCTCATACAGGAGAGGTAAAACTTTGGGTTCATTATTTTCACATTACAAACAGAGAGAAAGTGGTGGGGCCAAATTCAAACAATTGACGATAACAGGAGATGTACTTCTAGGAACTTCCCCTGTGGGCATTGCACTTCTTGCAGTCAGGTTAATAAGATCAAACAATTCACAAGCTCAAATACAAGTAAGATATATGATGTTAGGATCTTTGGGAATTGTTCCACTAGTTGGGTGATATACCTGGCTACTTGCCATTGTTCCGTCTTTTATGTGGGCAAAACTTCAAGATCATTGAGAATTAGAATAGGGGAACACCGAAGTGACATTCGTACTAAAAAATTGACGAATGCCTTATATCAACACACCATTAAACATCCCACAGCCAAATTCATGTTCACCATCATAGATAAAATTACTGGCAACAGACATAATCAGTTAGGATGGGATAATATACTTAGTCATAAAGAAAAATGTTGGATTGTCCATCTAGGAGCTTTATTTCCTCCTGGTCTTAATGATCATTTATAAGGGAGCAGTATTTATTCAGAGCGTCTTAAATATCACGGTAATATGAATATCTTAAAACTGTAAACCCTTATGTGACATTATGTTATATTGCCACACAATGATTTCTGATACTGTATTCAGCTTCAGGTTTACATTCTGGTCTACAAATATTTAGAATTATAATTGTCAGTTTGTCATTGTCACACATTCACTCATTTATTATCAGTGTTTATATATTATATTTCTATATGGCATTTATTCATTACATAAACACTGTTTAATTTTTTGATTTTTTTTGTTTCTTATTTTTGCCCAATTACCAACTCATGAATAATTCTCTATTGGGATTATACCTAGGATGCCTATTGGCTGGGTTGGAATAGAAATGTACCATTGTATGCTGGTAATAATTTTGGCTTTTTGACTCTCACTGAAGAAGGCAGTAGCCGAAACTAGTCTGAGAGTTTTGATTTTCTACTGTTGGGACTTTATTAAGTCCTTGTTTGACTTTGAATAATAAAATTTAATTACGTGGAACTTCTTTTGCTGGCCTTTTGTGTTTGAAGTGTTCACTTAGCCCAGCAGAATGTCAACGTTCGGGTTTCTGCCCTTTTGTGATTTTAGTCTCTGCATTTTGAAAGTCAGTTATCTTGGAGTCGGGCTTTAGTAGTAGACCCGCCCAGATGCAGGTTCCTCTCTTGAGCGAAATTTAGTGGTTTATTGTGAGTTCATTTTTTTCTTGTTCTCTAAAAAAAGTTTCTTCTAATTATTCCTTTCGATCTCTGTCCTCTCTCAGTTTTTTCAGGCATTAGAATTTCCTACTATTTTCTGATAGTATTTCTTATTCTTTAATCAGGGTAGTCTGTTTAAATTACGATTGTTGGTAATTGCTCCTTTTTCTTTCCCCTAGGGAAAAAAGTCTAATTCTTTTTTCTTAGTGTATTTTTTGTAGTTTTACTGTATCGTGTTACTGTACTATTCTGTTTGGTGATTGTACTGCTTGTTTCTAACTGCCATGTTGGATAAACAGACAGGTTTCATGAAGTGCTGCTCTTGTAGGCATAAAATTTTGAATTCAGATCTAATAGTTATATTGGCCAGTCTAACGGCTTCTTCCTTGGATCTGAAGTCTGGCACCTCTCAAATAAGTCATATGCCAGAGTAAGAGATTAAAATAGTTTCCCCTACTCTGCGCTCTCCATTCTTACAAACCACTAAAAAAAAACACTCAAGGCTACAATTCACTACATTCTCCAGGTCCACCAGAAGTTTATCAGAAGCGGATGTGAATAGGATGGTGTGAAAATTTCTTAGAGTTCAAATCCAGACGAGGGTCATACCGGCTCCATCCCTGGTGATTCCGTGTGACTTCCTACGATGTCCCACACTATTCTTTCTCCTTTTCCAATCCATCCGGCTGTTTCTGAGTTCCGGGATCCAAAAGCCCTGAGAGGTCCAGAGTAATATCTGAAGAAGATCTATTCATCGACTCTGACAAGTATCCCTGACTAGTTCTGCTCCAATACCCTTGGATCAGAACAGGTCCTGGAGCTGAAGTGTCTGTGTCGGATCCGTGGGGGCCAGGATTGACTCCAATGTTGTTCGATTCATCCCTGCCCCTCTTAGCCTCAGCCCTGTGCAGTCCGGGTCTGGTTCCCTCCTTGATGCATGGATTCAAAAGTAGTTATGATCTGCCTCTCCTGGGAGCTTCAGCTCCAGTTCAGAATGCCATGGCTTCCCTGGGTCCATCTGCTTTCAATGTCACGGAAAGGGCTACTCTCTCTAGAGAATCTCCTTCTCATTCGTCTGATCTAGCCCCCATTTCCTCATCGACTCCCAGTTGTGAGTTGATCAGGCCTAGTCCATAGGGACATCCAGTTCCAACAAGTTTACAAAAAGTGATACATTTCCTGAAAATCCCACAGAGGGGGCCCACAGAACCAAGGTTTCTGGGATTCTTTTCCAGAGAGCAATCCTTCCAGTGGTTCTGAATTGCTGCCTGACTGTCCAACTTTGGAAGCAGTCTGTGGATGATTATCCCTGTACCCTGATGCCTAGAAAAACATAACAGAAGATTCTTAGATGCTAAAAATCATATCCAGAGGTTATTCATTCTATTTTTCCAAATTCCTTTTCACAAAGGAAGAAACTTTCCAACATTGCACCTAGTCAGAGGAAAGCGGCAGCACAAGAAATTCAAAAGCTGCTAGACAAAGAGTCATCCAAGAGATCCCACCAGACCAAATAGTGTTCAGAACTTACTCGCGCTTCTTTTTAGTGCCCAAAAAGACCAGGGTCCTCAGACCAATTTTAGATCAGCATTTTAAACAAGTATGTAAAGAAGTTGACATTCCGAATGGTCATGGTTCAATCCATTCTGCCATTTCTTCACAAAGATTGTTGGATATGCTGTGAAGATCTTCAGGATGCATACCATCACTTCAAAATAGACAGGGAGTCCAGAAGACAATTATGCTTTCGGTTGGGAGCCAGTCATTACCAATTCAGAGCCCTGCACTTTGGATTCACCACAGCCCCCAGGGTGTTTACCAAATGTATGGCAGTGGTGGCTGCTCATCTGAGACTCGAAGGATTTAGACTGTTTTCATATCTGGACGACTGGCTCCATACCGCACCTTCCAAGTATCTTCTCCAATAGTCTAATGACTATTTGCTCCATATTTGTCAGTTAGTGGGGATAACCGTAAATTATGCCAAATCAAACTTGACACCAGTCCAGAGCTTGGAGTTCATTGGTTCACATCTGAATACAACAACAACATAGATAGCATCACTACCACTTCATCGTATATCCACTCTCCAGAATCCGGTCCATCTGGAGGTCTCCCATTCCTCTTCCCCAGCCAGATCAGTCCTTCAAGCACTAGGATCCGTGGCAGCAGCCATTGTCTTACTTCCTTGGCATGGTTCTTTATGCATGTCCTTCAGTGGACTCTAGCTGTTCAGTGGTCCATTCTTCAACAACCCCTATCCTTTTCAGTCAAACGTACTGCAATTTACAAACGACACATCCACTGGTGGATCTAGTCGGACAACATTCATTTAGGCCGGCCTTTTGTTTTTCTGCCCCCAATGGCCACAGTGACTGTGGAAGCCTCCTAACTGGGGTGGGGGAGCATTTCCTGGGAAGGACGGTCCAAGGCATGTGGTCCCCCAAAGAGAACAATCTGCATATCAATGTACTAGAGATGAGAGCAATCCTACAAGCATTGCAGGTCTTTCAAGATGTCCTTCCTCTAGGAACCGTTGCAATTCAGACTGGTTCTCTGTGGTCTGGTACGTCAGCAAACAAGGAGGAACTTGATTTCATCCCTCTGCAGAGAGGCCATGAGAGTTTGGGAATGGGCTATCTCCTCAGTCTGCGTTCTAATTGCAATGCACATACTGGGGAAAGCTAGCAATTTAGCAGACATATTAAGCAGATCCATTCTGATGCTTCATGAGTGGTCTCTCAATCAATGTGTGGTGGAAAGGATTTTCTGTCATTGGGGCCAACCTTGCTGTGACCTCTGTGTCCCCCTGGAACAACAAGTGCAGCAGGTTCTTTGCTCTTATCCCCCTCAGGGGGAGTCGCCAAGAGATGCTGTAGTCCATGTTTGGCCCTCTGCTTTTCTTTATGCTTATTCCCCTTCTTCCTTTGATTCCCACATTTCTACAGAAAGCAAGCTGACTGAAGAGCTTTGTCATCCCCATTGCCTCCTTCTGGCATCGACAGGTATGTTTCCCCTTTCTCTGATCTCATCTTCATTATCCTCCATGGATACTGGAGCCGTTTCCAGATCTCCTGTCACACCCATCAAGAATCAAACTTTCCAATATCCAGGTGCTTAAGCTAATTGTATGGTTTCTGCACTACCAGTAATGGTTAGACAGTCCAGGCTTTCTTCCCCTGTATGTACCATTATTTTATCTTCGCAAAAAGACTCTACGAAGAAAGTTTATAAGAGCAAGTGGAAAGGATTCTCCCTTTGGGCCTTGAAATATTAGCTTGATCCTTTTTCTGCTCCAATTTCTGCAGTACTTTGATTTTTGGCAATTCTTTTTAAAGAAGGAGATGGTTTCTCTACCATTAAGCTACAATTAGCAGCTGCCTGTAATTTTCAAATAAGAGACCAGAATTATTCCTTGGCTTCTTCCAAATTACGCAAAGCATTTCTGAAAGGCATTTTTGTTCTCAGACCACCAATAAAGGATCCTTCACCCGTGGCCCCCCCTCCCCATGATCTGACCACTGATGTTCATCGTGTTATACTGCTGCAGTCATCACACTTGGGTTATCCTGTCGTCAGGCGGTCCCGCAGTCAGCTGAATCCTAAAGCCTTGGTCCAGCATCGGTTGTAGTCGCTTCTTCCCTGCCGTCAGTGTGACAGGGGTATAAGAGAGGCGGCCGATGCCATTTTCTTCAGTCTTTCTTGCCGCACGGTGCCCGAAGCAGCAGCAGTTCGCAAGTGCCGGTCGGCCAGCTCCTGAGATTTTTGAATCGAATTTCTGCCCGAAGTCTTCTCTAAAGCTAAGTACCCCGTTGGGGAAAATTTGCCTCAGACCGATGTCAGACAAAGTTAATAATTGCATTTCTTGTGGGAAGCAAATACCTCATAAGGATTTTCATTCTTATTGTATTCCTTGCCTAGGCCCAGACCAATACGTCTCTGGTTGTCGGTTTTGTGCTAGGTTTAACAAACGTACAATTAAGCGTCGGGCAGATTTCGCCCAGCATTATTTTGGCAGAAAATTTAACTATAGCATGCCGTCGGAGCAACCGACATCAGCAGTGATTAAAAAACGCAAGGATAAGGACAGGCAGCCAAGGCCAAGACCAGTTACCGAGGCCTCAGCCAGGCCTGACGCCGGTTCTCCGGTTTTCAGCGAGGCGCCTACGCAGCCCCTGACTACCGCTGATTCAGAAATTCTGACGGCCTCCCAGACCAAAGCAGCTGGGCCTCAGTAACCGGTTCCACCTCACCCCTTGGACGCCAGCCCTGACGGTGATCCGGAAATTTTGGATAGGCCTTCGGTTTCTGAAGGTGTCTTCAAACCGGCAACTATCTCTACTAAGTCTTATGCTAAAGCTCCCTTGAAAGTTAGGAAGCCGGGTCCACACACCCCCCCACAGGCCCCTATGCCTAAAAAACAGATGCTTAAGATGGCTGAGGATTTAATTGCCCTTATCAGGGGATCCCAACCCCCACCTGACAAAAGGCCTAGACTGGAGGAAGATTATCCATCCTCTGACCAAGCATCCATTTCCTCAGGCAACTCTGAGGACCAGGATTACTCCTTCCCTCCTTATGAAGACTCATATGCTGAAGAGTCCATTCCCTCTGTCTCCCCCCTTGAAGACTACTCTTTTGGGGAAACTTTACACACCTTGAGGGAACACTTCCACTGGGAAGGCCAAGATTACTCTGACTCTAAGAAAAGACTCAGTGAGTTTCTTCTTCCACAGCATAGACCCCTAGCAATTCCTCCAGTTTTAGACATTTTGGATGATGTTTACTCCGAATCTAGTCTTAACCCAGATTCCTTACCTCCAGCACCAGCTAAACCAGACAGATACTACCGAGTTCCTGATACTCATAGGTTTCTATATAAAAGTCCTACTGCAGACCCAGAAACCATTTCCAAGGGTCCCAAAGGGGTTAAGGCCTCTACTGCTAAGAATCCACTTCCTTCTGAAAGAGATTCCAAAGCATTAGAAAGATGGGGAAAGAAAATGTATACATCTGCCACTTTGGCCATGAGGGCCTTAAACTGCCAATTCCACATGCTAAAATACCAACAATACTTGATTACACAGTTAAAGCAGAAAATGATCCCTCAGACAGATCAACCGGATTTCAAAGAGATGCAGGATTTGCTGCATGCAGCAGAACAGGTGGGAAAGCATACCTTACAGTGTGGTTTTGATTCATTGGAAGCCTCATGTAGAGCAGCTGTCACAGGGTCTGTAATACGTAGGCATGCTTGGCTTAAAGAACTAGCCTTGCCAGAACATGTCAAAGCAAAGTTATTGGATGCTCCATTGCAGAAAGATGTGTTATTTGGTGCCAAAGCAGAGGAAGTTTTAAAGAAAAGGAAAGAAAAGGCAAAATCTATGCAAACAGTTAAAGATTTCTTACAGGTACAACCTCCTCGTTTCAGCAGAAACTGGCCATCAAAAAAAATGGTCCTTTCCTGCATCAGACAGACCCCAAAGAGGTAGGTACAGACGCCCAAGGGGCAGAGGCCAGCCACAAGGTTCTTTCAGGCCTAGACAATGGCAAACAACATCTCAAAGAGGGGGAGACGAAAGATCTCAACCCTTCAGGAAACAAACACAATGACTTCCCTCTTCGCCTGCCAAGCAAAATTGCCCTGGCAGCACCTTTGGGAGGAAAACTGTCTTTATTTCCACAAAATTGGCGCATCATAAAAAAGGACAAATGGGTTCTGGATGTTATTACCCGAGGCTACAGATTTCATTTCCACACTTTACCACGGATGAGAGGCATGCCAAATCTGCCTCCAAACCAATGGGCAGAGGCACAAACGCAAATTTCAGCTCTCATGGATATGAAAGCAATTCAAAAGGTACCTACAAAGGAGCAAGGTCAAGGTTTTTACTCAAGACTATTTCTAGTCCCAGGAAAGGACAAAGCCTGGAGGCCCATTTTAGACCTCTCAATTCTAAACACATACCTGGAGGTACCCAAATTCAAAATGCTCACACTTCAGCAGCTTCTTCCCATGCTGGGCAAGGAGTCTTGGCTGGTAACGTTGGACCTCAAAGAGGCATACCTGCATGTCCCTATCAGACAAGATTGCAGAAGATACCTCAGATTTTTGGCAGGTACAACGCATTATCAGTTCTCTGCATTGCCCTTTGGCTTATCTACTGCGCCCAGAATATTTACGAAATGCCTGGCATCAGTAATTGCATATTGCAGACAACGAGGAATACAAATTTACCCATATCTGGACGACTGCCTGATCCAAGCCGACAGCAAGGACATTCAATTACAGCATCTTGCATTTGTAATAAAGCTGCTCAGTTGCCTAGGGTACACAGTAAACAAAAAGAAGTCAAAGCTAATACCCTCGCAACAAATAATATTCTTGGGTGCCAGCTTAAATACAACGGCCCAGATGGCTTATCTCACGCCAGACAAACCACAACAATTGACTCAATACTTCAAAAAGATGGCAACTTTTACCCAGCTCACTGCAAGGAAAATCCTGCAGGCATTGGGGTTCATGGCATCCTGCATTCAACTACTCCCATATGCAAAGCTGCATATGAGGAAATTACAATGGTACCTGAAAAGTGTATGGTCTCATCACAGGCACAGCCTCAAATCAAGTATACCTCTCATTCCATGCCTTCAAAAAGAGTTCCTATGGTGGGCTCAAGCATGTCAAATAAACAAGGGTCTTCCTTTCTTCTTACCTCCAGCAAACCAAACTATGACAACAGATTCTTCAGACTACGCCTGGGGAGCACACATGGCAGGACAGTGCATACAGGGCAAATGGTCTGCAAAACAAATGCATCTTCACATCAACCAAAAGGAGATGCTAGGTGTGCAAAATGCACGGACAGCCTTCAAGGACCTCTTGCATCCAGGACAACTACTAATAAGGATAGACAACACCACAGTGATGTGGTACATAAACAAACAGGGAGGAACACACTCCTACCCTTTATGCAGACAGGCAATGACCTTGTGGAACACAGCATTGACTTACCAAGTACAACTGCAAGCACAATTCCTGCCAGGAAAGGAAAACGTATTGGCAGACGAATTAAGCAGAAATGTGGCAGATCCTCACGAGTGGAGACTACACCCACAAGTATTTTCAATGATAACTCAAAGGTGGGGATGCCCAGACATAGATCTATTTACCTCCCCCAACAATTGCCAACTACAGTAATTTTGCACAAGGACTTATCACTCCCTAGCCTGGAAGGTGGACGCCCTATCATTCAGTTGGACAGCATTGACAATCTATGCCTTCCCACCACTACCTCTATTGACCAAGGTATTATTGAAAGTCAGATCAGAGAGACCACAAATGATCCTCATTGCTCCGGACTGGCCACGCCAGCATTGGTACCCATTACTAAGGAACTTGACTCTCAGCCCTCCATGGATCTTGCCTCAATTCCCACTACTGCTGACTCAGAAAAACTCTCTGATACTTCACAGCCAGCTCAGAACATTAAATTTAGCTGCATGGAGAATACCTTGAATTATCAATCAACACTTCTCTCAAAGGACGTCCAGAATGTCATTTTGGAGGCCAGAAGGCCCAGCACCAGAAAAACTTACTCAGACAAATGGAAAAGATTTTGTGCATGGAATCAGGCTAAAGGCCAAAATCCTTGGATACCTAACATTCCTCAAATACTGCAGTACTTAACTGAGATGCTACACCAAGGCCTTTCATTCTCATCCATTAAGATCCATGCTTAGGCCATTTCAGCTCAATATAATACGGATCCTCCAATTTTCTCACACCCTTTACTAAGGCAGTTTCTCAGAGGGGCTAAGAATATAAGACCCCCCCAGAAACCCCCCAACGCCAGCTTGGGACCTGAACTTCATTTTAGAAAAATTAACACTGCCTCCTTTTGAACCAGCAGAACTACAATACTTGTCTTGGAAAACAGCTTTGTTGCTAGCTATTACCTCAGCACGCAGGGTCTCTGAACTACAGGCACTTATGGCAGTGGAACCTTTCATCATTTTCCATCAGGACAGGGTCTCTTTACGAACTAACCCTACCTTTATGCCAAAGGTAGTATCCAGTGTGGCTTTGAATCGGACCATTCATTTACCCACCTTTTATCCAAACCCCAAGAATAAAGGAGAAAGACTCCTTCACTCTTTGGACATTCACAGACAGCTACGTTACTATTTAGATAAGACAAAGACCTTCAGAAAAACTGACCAGCTCTTTGTATCCTGTGCTGCAGGTTCACAAGGAAAGGCTATTTCAAAACAGACCATCTCCAAATGGATAGCACATTGTATCCGCTTTTGCTACTCGCACCATGGGAAAGCAGTGCCTGTTAATATTAGGTCCCATTCTACCAGGGCTACAGCAACCTCAGCAGCCTTTCTCAGGGGGGTTCCAACCAAGGACATTCTGGAAGTAGCTACTTGGAGTTCAGTGCACACCTTTACCAAGCACTACCACCTTCCTTTATACTCAAAAACCAGAGCTGGTTTTGCCACTGCAGTACTGCAGGGCATCCTAACTTCGCCTAACCCAGTTTAGTACCAGCCACCCATCCATAGCTTTGGGATTCAACCCAAGTGTGATGACTGCAGCAGTATAACACGATGAACATAGTACAGTTTTGTACCTACCATAAATGTAGATGTTCGAGTGTATATACTGCTGCAGTCCAGGTTACCCTCCCACCATCCCCTCTACATACCAGGGTGTTAGTTATAGCTCCATGTATATCAATCAATTGGATGCATGTCTGTATGGTGTATTTGCTAACAGCTAGTACTATTGTTTATCTACTAAGGTATTTTTGCATAGCTATTGTATTGCCTTCCTAGTTGGGGGCACCTGACATCTGGGGCAAGAAAAACTGAAGAAAATGGCGTTGGCTGCCTCTCTTATACCCCTGTCGCACTGACGTCAGGGAAGAAGCGACGGCAACCTACGCCAGATCAAGGCTTTGGGATTCGGCCGACTGCGGGACCACCTGACGACAGGATAACCCAAGTGTGATGACTGCAGCAGTATATACACTCGAACATCTACATTTATGGTAGGTACAAAACTGTACTTTTTTCAAGGTCCAACTCAGAAACTGTTTGAACCTTCAACTAAAACTGATCTAAATTTCCTTTCTTGAAAAATGGTCTTCTTTAGTAGCCATTACTTCTGCAAAGAGGATATCTGAACTCCAGCCTCTATCTTCATAGACTCCCTACATTATTTTCCATGAAGACAGTGTTACCTTATGGAAAAATGTTTACTTTTTTTACTAAAGGTAGCCTCAGAAAATAACATTAATCAATCCATTCATTTACCAGTCTTCTTCCCAAATTTTCCGAATAAAGAAGAGTACATGCTTCACATGTTCACAATTGTGCTTTTATTTTCACAGAGCAGAACAAATCAGATCAACCATTTTATTTCGTTTTCACCAAAAATCATAAACAAAACCCCAAGACACAAAGAAATTCTGGAGCTCTATTACATCTCTGCCAAACCCAGGTTCAAAGAACAACCCCTGTCCACATCCAGACAAACCACCTAATGAAATAGTCACGCTTTTCAACTCATTCTTTATAAACACCATATCTAATCTCACCTCCACCTTTCCTCAAGCTAACTGCAATGGTAACTCTGCACCTCCAAATCAGTCTTCACAAAACACCACTACTCCTCCTCTGCCTAGCTTTCCTTTCTGTCCTATACCTACTGCTACTATAATAAAATTACTTCTCAAGCTCAAGCTTGGCATTAGAGCTCCTGACAACTTACCCCCTGAATACTTTCAAATGTCAGCTAAAGCAATCACTTACTCTGTCAGAATACTTCTTAACAGATTTATCCAAGAGTCCTATGTACCTAGCGTCTGGGGAAAAAAGCATATATTCTCCCACTTCATAAAGGTAGCAACAGTACTGACATTTCCAATTTCCGCCCTGTTGCTTGTCCTTCCCTAACATAGATGGCAAGCAGGCAGGGTATTTCGTTTAAGTGTTTAATACATAGAAACACATCAGGATGGATAGCAGCGTCATAAAATGCAAACGAACTGGTTAACAGACAGACCTTGTATATGTATGTATGTATGTATATATATATATATATATATATATATATATATATATATACACACACACACACACATGCTTGCATCTCAACAGGGGTCTATATTAGAACATTGAATATTTAACAGTTCGAATCACTAAAGGTCGACCTTTAGCGATCGAACTGTTAAAACATCGAATGTTCAGAAAAAAAAATTAAAAACAACAACAAAAAAAACTAAACAGTTTAAGCAAGGGGACAAATCCTCCTGCACACCCACCGCCACTTAAATATGCCAACTCTGAGACCGCAGTACATTGAAAAGTAAATGGAAATTTCCCCTTATGGAGATTTCCGTTTACCTGTTCGATCTGCAGTTTCGCTATTCTCGTGTCGACAATGTCAGATTCGACATTGGTAGCTTTCAAGAATTTAATATAGACCCTCTCAACAGCTTACTAGAAAATGACAGTCAGGCTCGCACGTGCTCAGTATTTATACATTTGTGCAAGCCCTTGGTAGCTTCTTAAAGGTATATACACATACATTGATCTACATCCTCCCGCTTAAAAAGATTGCCCTTTATAAAATCAATATTGAAGTTAGACATGCATTATAGTAGATATTAGAAACAAAATACAATGTTCATGCTTAAGTTGCCTTGTATCTCTTACAGGGTTTGGAGATAAGACCATATCTCATAACATAACAATCTGTACCAAATTTAGCATCAGGGACAGTCTTTGGTGAACACTTGTATCAGGAACTTCTGGATTCATCACAGGAAAGGAAATATTTTCTGGAACTTCCTCTGGAATTGGAACACTAGACAACTCACTCTGAGATAGTCTTTCTCACAGGCTATGTGATGTGGTATAGGCTCGGACACTGGTAGTAAATGCTTCCGATTCCGCCTAAAGTCTGCTTCTTGTGATTCCACAATGTATCATCTTGGCTTTGGGCAAATACTCTTCATGACACCAATCCAATCATAACCTTTGGATATTTGCATCCTTACCCCATCTCTTAATGAACTGAGCATTTTGCTGGTTTTATCATAGTAGGACTTCCGGGTTAGGAGTTTCTTCAACAGACTGGCTTTCACTGACCTGTTGTTCTTGACACAAGGTACCAGCAATTGATTACTGATTGGTAATGTGGTTCTGATTTTTCTCGACAGAAGTCTCTGAGCAGGTGAACCAAGATGTTTATCACGAGGAACATTTCTGAGATTCAAGAGATTCAGGAAAACATCACTATTATCTTGTTTTGACTTCTCTAGTAACTGTTTTGCACTTTTAATTGCATGTTCTGCCAAACCATTTGACTGTGGGTACTCAGGGCTACTAGTGAAGTCCCATTCTTCAGCAAATCTTTTGAACTGTTGGCTTGTAAACTGCATGCCATCATCTGAAATAACTTTGTGTGGACCATGTACTGCAAAATGATGCTTCATCTTAGTAATGACAGTACTGGATGCTAGGTTAGGAAGTAGGTCAATCTCAAATCAGTTGGAGTAAGAGTCTACTAACACCAAATAATGTTGACCATTCCACTTGAAAATGTCGGTGGCTACTGTCGACCAAGGTTGTTCTGGAATCTGGTTTAGCTGAAGTGGTTCCTTCGGTTGATGTGGCTTTGTACTATTATACATAGAACCAGATGAAAGTGCTGTCTCAATGTCTTGTGACATAGAACGCCAAAATACTAATCCTTTCGTCCTTCTTTTGGTAGAGTCAGTTCCTGGGTGACCATGATGCATGATAGTAATATACTCTTGTTGCAAGGACTTTGGAACAATTACTTTAGGACTTTTCATAATGATACCATTGTCAGACAAAATCTCATCTCTGTGTAGAAAATAAGGTTGCACTTCTTGAGGTAAACTAGATTGCTTTGATGGCCAAACATAGATGACAAGCAGACGACGAGGTATTTCGTTAGATGCTTTAATACATAGAAACTCACCAGGATTGCCAGCAGCATCATAAAATACAAACAAACTGGTTAACAGACAGACTTTTATACATACATACTTGCATCTCAACAGCTTACTACAAAATGCCGGTCAGGCTCACACGTGCTCCATATTTATACACTTGTGCAAGCCCTTGGATAACTTCTTAAAGGTACATGCACACACATTGATCTATATGCCCTATTGCTATTCTCTCCCCAATCTTTAAGATCTTGGAAAACTGCATTTGCGTTCAACTTCTTAACTACCTACTTCATAACCAAATCCTTTCCCTCCACTCAGCGTGGGTTCAGGCCAGGCTACAGTACTACAACAGCTCTTGTATCCTTCATGGACAGAGTTAACCGAGCTTGAGACTCAGGAAAAATTGTATCTTCACTCTTTCTCAACCTCTGTAAGGCCTTCTAGACAGTCTTCCATCCTCTTCTTACAAAACTCTCTAGACTTGGTATCTCCCCCTTGTCGTAAATTGGTTCTCCAATTACCTCACAAATAGGCAACAGTCTGCCAAATGGCTGCACTCCTTTTCTCTATTCCTTAACGCATCTCCAGGTGTTCCCCAAGGCTCCATACTAGGGCCTCTTCTCTTCAGTATTTTCATCAACAACTTTCTACTCCACACTTGGTAAAGGCTTTGTAATACAGTATGCAGATGACTCAACCATCATCTGCTCTGCGAACTGTATATCTGAACGTCAACAAATTACCCAAAATGCCGTTACAGCTACTGAAACTTGGTTGACCAATAGCCATCTTGCCCTAAACCCTAACAAAATCAAACTCGTATTATTCACCCCCAAGAAAATCACTCCCCTAAAGAAGACTGCATTCACAATACACACTCAAAATAAAACAGTTATTGAGGTTGTGTCTCATACAAAACTACTAGGTGTTGTACTAGATGAAATCCTAACACTTGACCTGCATTGTGCAAAATAGTATAAAAAAAACACATCAAAAATTGGGTATTATCTATAGACATAAACAATCCCTTAGCTGCTCTACTAAACAAACCCTTGCCTCAATTTTTCTTCTGCCTTCTCTCTTATGTGGGGCTCCACTACTTACTAATATTCAGTCCAGTCCGAAATCCATGCTTTTAAACCTTTACAATAAAATAGCCAAGTTTGCAACTGATACAAAATACTCCTCCCATCACTGTTTCTCATTACACTTATTGAACTGACTTAAACTCCCACATTTCCTCATGTAGTTTTGTGTGCCGCTGTTAATTGTAAGTATCTGTAAACCATCAGACTGCCTAGCCCTTACATCTACACTTACTACCACCCGGATAGGCCTCTCATATCTGAGAACCATCTTCTTCTCAAAGTAGAAAAAAAAAACCCTTCCATCTGGTCAGATACTGTACTCTACTCATTTGCAATCACTAAGCAGTGGAATGCCCTCCCATTTCCAGTTAGAACTACCAGGAACACTTCTTTCAAAATGTCCTTTGGCAGTACTGCTCCACTCTATGGTACTGTGCATGTGTCAGTTTACCACTACTGTCATCTGTAGCAACTTACTTTCTGTCAAGTCGAAGTCTTTCATCCATGCTGTAATACCTACTAGATAACTATATTGATTTGATATGATTGACTTATGAGTGGTTAGTATGCTTAATATGTTTCTGAAGGTTTAACTTATTCACATGTTTATCTTAGTATATTCGACTGAACTTCTGACCTGTGTGTTCAACTGTATCTCATATAGATCCTTTATGAATGTAGTTGCTAACTTCAAGCTTTTACCTTTATGTATTCAGCTGTGACTCAACTTGTGTATTCAACTGTTAATCTTCTATTGTTTGTTATTGTTGAGCTTTTCTCCGCAGGCCTCCACTGAAAATGGGCTCACTTCAGCCCAGTGGACCATCCCGGTAAACAAATGCAAATAAATAAATAATTTAAAAAGACCAGGTTCCCAGTTTCTAAAGTCATTTTAGCTAAATGGATTTCAGACTGTTTTCTCAACAAAACAAACCATTCCCTTGTCCAAACCACCCAAGGCTCATTCGACCAGATCCAGGGCTGCTTCATCTGCTTTTTGGTCAGGAACTTCTGTTGATGATGATTGTGTGGTAGCCTTGAAGGTCCAATGCTCATACCTTTGTTTGTTATTACAAATTAGATATTATATCTAGAGACAGAGCCTTCTTTGGTTCGGCAGTACTCCGGAATATCCTTTCATGAGGGCCACCCAAGATCAGTGTAGCAGGGTACTTTGTCCCATGTGTTGAGGAAGAATGAAAAGGAAAACCTTAGATTTAAAAGTTATGTACTCATTATAATTAGGCATCTGCGTTGTCCATTTTCATTGTTCCTCAGCTTCCCTCCCATCCATTCCCCATCCTTTAAATCTTCTTCAGAAAACTGTTGGACTGTGTTTTGGAACTTAACAGTTCCTAGTTTGAGCCCTTCCTTTGTTCTGTCAGCTGTTCCTGTCTCTGTCTGGCTATAGGGGGCCTTATGGCAACAGACTCGATCTGAGGTAGTATGGAAGGACTAAGGCATTATGGGTAGAAGGAGGAGCGAGTTTGATCTGAAGTCTGGAGTGTGTTGTCAAGTTGGATCCGAGGATTGGCTCTGAAGGAAGAACAAAAATGGACAACACAGATGTCTAGTTATGTTGATTGCATAACTTTTAATTTGTTTAGCTAGAACCACTGGGACATTTAACAAGAATGAGAACCCCAAAGTGATGCTTAACACCAGAACTCCACTAATGCATTTTATAAGCTTTTGCATCATATTACTGTTTATTAAAGGGAGGTATTTGCCAGGGTTCGCCTGTGTAAGTGGGCTGTCTCCTAAAGAGCTGTCCCAGTTAACAAAACATGAATACAGTATTTGGCAATGGAAAATGTGGATGATGTTTGTTGATTGGTAATGAAGAAAAACTACAACAAAAGAGGGAAAGAAACAGAGAATTGCATGAGCTTGTATTTTAACTTGAATCCCTTCCATCCCAGCTTAAATGATTTACTGGAGTTTAAGTGAAACATGGTGTAATGTAAAATGGTTTCTTGGTGGTTTGTACTGTCTTGAATGTGATGATAGGTTTATTATTATAGGTAAATATAACATTTTTTAGAAAATATAGATGTGTTGTAATATTCATTTTAAATTATAAAATATTTTTAAATAAAATTTAGCTTCATTAAAATGTAGCAGTCAGTTATTACTACTTAATCATTTGCATAAATATTGAGTACACAGATGGCTAAATTATGCTCTTGAGGAAGCTTAGTGTGGACCTGGCTGAGTTGTTTAACTGCTGTTTATTTAGTAGAGTGAGTTTTACATTGCAAGATAAGTACCTTTTTTCTTTTTACTTGGCTTTGTAGTGTACAATATTCCCTAATAGCTGGCTGTCATGTTCTGTGGCTTTGCTTTTTGCACCTCCATTGAGGGAGCCTGGTCTTCCTATAGAAGATCTCACCTTTCTACCTTCTGAGGAACATGACATGATCTCTGTCTTAATTCCTGTTCATTCTTCTAGATGTTTTTTCGAAGAATTAGATATTATCTGACTCCTGTTTAATCCCCCACTGACATAGGGTATTTTTGCATACTTTGCACCCCAACCCACTTTTTTTCTTATTTTCTCACTGAATCCTATTTCAGTCAGTCCATCCTACGAATTATCTATGACACTAATCCTGTAAAGATGATCTTTATACCACAAATGTTCACAAACTGTTAAGAAAGGCAACTGGTTGGTCAATTGTATTAGTAAAGGCAGAAAAAGTAAGAAGGTCACAAAGCAGTGCCATTTGTTATGACCAGATATGGTGGAACTTTGGAAGACTCCCAAGGATCATTTCTTTGGGCAGTTGTCACTTCTGTAATGATTTTCTGGTTTATATCCTTGAATGACATTTGGGCTGCCACAAATTGTGGAACACCCTAAGTGAGATGTCATTTTTCTAGCTTCTCTGTTATATAACTGAACGTTCAGAATTTCGAATGTGCCTTTATCGACAGCTTAATGCCGAAAAGGCTAATTTCCTAGGGGAAAAAAAAATCGATGGTTCACAAAGAAAAACAAAAAACAAACACAAAATAAATTTGGGGGCTTCACCCCCCCACATCCCCTAATGTGGGGGGCTATGCTTCCCACACACCCCTACTTAAATATACTAACTCCGAGATTGCACCACAGTGGAGGAAACAGCAAAGTCCTGAAAACGGCCCAGTGATTTTTTTTTCCCTAGGAAAAAAATCGCTGTTCCGTATCTTTGGGATTTGGCCTTTTCGACATTAGGCTGTCGATAACGCAACGTTCGAAATTCTGAACATTCGCGTAAATAATAGGGACCCATTTTTTATTCCGTCTTCTTTTGGGGCTGCATTTTTTGGGTAAGCGATATTGCAGTAAGTTTCCTCTTCTGCAAGAGGTGACTTTCAGTTATGAATCTAGCATATTAAGTCCTGGAGTCACAGTACTTGACGTTAGCTACAAAATATCTAATTTCATAGAAGTTTTTCTATAGAAACTCCAAGGGACTGACATCCATGGCATTCATGACTCTATGAATGCAACTCAAAAGTACCTGTACCTCCAAACCAAATGCTCCGGTTCAGCACAGGACACATCACCTAACACACTAGCCCTTTTACCCAGTCTGAGCCTGGACTTATACAGTGCACTACCCTGGGAAACAAAAATGAATAAAGTTAAACATGTTCTGCATGTACATTTTTTTCACAAACTCTCCTTAGCAAACTAAACTGGTTACCTGTTACTGAAAAAATCTTTGCTACTAGGCACACTGATTTATTAATCCTAAATGAGTCCACTGATATCCTCTTAAAAGGAAACTTCTTATCAGGGACACAACTATTTTTTCAAGAAAGTCACAAGAAGATGGCATCTTATTAACCCAGCTACCTTTTGAAGGCCTGTTGGTGAGAGTGCCTTTTCCAGATTAAGATGGCACTCAAATAGACTGCACTTGACATCAGGCCTCAGAACTTACTAGCTCGTTTTAAAAAGTCCTCTTTGAGGAGCCGTGCAACAAAACAAAACAAAATACAGTTGCTTTATTGACTGGTTAATAATTGCAAACCTTTATCCCCATGCCATTGACCTTAACTGTTCAACCATACAGAATATGAATCTCTGAATATATTGCTAATTAAGTGTACATATGGAGATATATACCATCTATTTGAATTCATGTACGTCAGTGTACCCAATTGCTAATGGCTAAATTCTGCACATTTATTTTTTGTGTATACATAGTCTTTTTTTCCCAGTTCATGGCTGTAAAAGCTCTTTCAGTCCAGGCCACCTATGTGGTTAACAAATAGTAAGTAAGTAAATAAACAAATTCTTCCCCTAACCCACAACGCAATGCTCCCTGCAACCTCCCTCACCTGCTCAGTTGTTGTGTCTTTCGGCTTTTCCCGGTTAGGGGTCGCCACAGTGGAACTCCGGTCTGCTAATGATTGGCAGTAGATTTTTATGTGCCGAGTTGCTGGCCCTGACGCACAACCTTCAATGAAGGTACGCCCATTCACGCAGGTCTCCACACAGAAGATGCTCTAGCTGAGAATCGAACAGGACAACATCTTACCGTGAGGCGACAATGCTACCGCAGCACCGCCACCGCAACTGCTCAGTGATCTTTGATATTTTTTTTTTTATAACAGTTTTACTGTTGTCGTAGAAAGTCGCAACTTGTGTGTGTGTGTGTGTGTATATATATATATATATATATATATATATATATATATATATATGAAATTACATTTTTGTTCACTGTGACAGCCATTTAACATCTACGCAAAGGCATAGTTTTATGTTTTTTAACAACTTCCTTCATGTTCCATTAGTGTAGTAACTGTTCTTGGGGCATCTAGTTCATATATTCCTTTTCAAATATTCCAGCCATTCTTTTTTTAACATTGCAAACTGAATACTTTTTAACAGTTATTCTGCACTCCATAAACATGTTATACTTGCTCAAAATATGTTGGCTGTGACAACTACAAAACAGTAGCAACAGTTATCATTGTAATTTGGGCTTTACAATGCTAATGCAGCTAACTTGCATGTGAAAGTTTAATATTATGCTTGAAGATATATTTTTTCTTTGTCAAAAAGTATTTCATATAGTTCATGTTTTAATGTTTGTGTGTGTAATACCAACCATCATTACTCCTATAAGTTTTTATAAAACTATTTACAAACAAATTTTCTTTGTACAGAAAATGAGACCCAACCTTCCTAGCCTCACCTTGTGATGTTACCACTACAGTAAGGATCTAATATTTCAAGCCACAATCTTTTATCCTTTTTTAATACTCCCCTTTCCATTGTATTACTATTATCCCATGAGTTCTACTTCCTGATCATGAAAAACTTTCTAGTATGGCTTGCCAATTTTATTTCTAGTTCTCCAGTCTCTTACATCATTTTAACACTTCAGTTGTAGGGTATATCTTTAGTTTTCTTCTTTTTAGTTGCTGCCCTTTCTTGCCATCAGAAAGAGCATAAAAAAACAGGGCTTCCACTGGCTTAGTACATGCTAATTTGATCCAACTAAAGAGGAGTGTGGCTTTTTTCAAACACAGTTCACTTCCAGCTGTCTTACTTAATAGCCTCTCTAGATCTAGCTTGTATTGTTCCAGATGTTCTTCGTGTTTCACTGTTGCAGTCATCACACTTGGGTTATCTGCCTGCAGGTAGCCCTCAGTCTGCCCAAATACCAGAGTCTTGGGATTTCTGCGTCGGGTGCTGTCACCTCTTCCATGACGTCAGGTCGTCAGGGGTATAAAACATGCAGCCGATGTCATTACATCAGCTTTTCTTGCCGCTTGAGAGCCCGAACCAGAAGCAGTTTGCAAGTGCCGGTCGGCCGCTACCTGAAATTTTCGTTTTTCGAGTTTCAAACTTGAAGTCTTCTAAAGCTAAGTACCCCATTGGGGATCCTTTTTTCTTGCTCTAACCGATGTCAGAAAAAGTTAACAATTGTCTTGCCTGTGGAAAGCAAATACCGCACAGAGATTTTCATTCTTACTGCATCATCTGTTTACGCCCAGACCACAACGTTTCTTGCTGTAGGTTTTGTGCCTTGTTTAAAGGCCAAACTATTTGTCGTCGGGCTATCTTTGTCGCTAAATTCTTTCGCTCTCGTTCTCTGTATTCCAATATGGTTTCGATAAGCCACCCGATCACCGATCTTCAGAAAAAACGTAAGGATAGACAGACCGCACAGGTCCAAAACCGCCGATGATGCTAGTCGCCAGTCTGCCGGTACTCAGTGAGGTGCCTTCGCAGCCCGTGATACCTGCTTCCGCAGATTCGCAGGCCTCTGCTGAGACTCATTCGGAGTCTGGTATGCTGCGAGATGTCTTTACCTTGGATGGTTCCAGAGCCACTGTGCAGGCACCGGCTTCTGAGTGTGTATTCCAACCTTCCGATGTTCGCATTAAACTGACAGCTTCATTTTTGATTAAAACTACCAAGTTTCTCAGGCCCAGAGTTTGCACTACGCCTAGAAAACTGACGACCAAAGTGCATGCTCAAGCTCCCTTGCCACAGAAACAAGTGCTTAGAATGGCTGAATACCTTATAACTTTAATTAGGAGAAGCCAGCCTTCCCCCTCTAAAAGACAAAGAATTGATTTTCCTTCTGACTCTATAGACCATGAGTCTGATGACGCTGATCCCTCTGATTACCAGGACATACCCTCATCTCCCTATGAGGATTCAGATGCAGAGGATTCCATTCCCTCTGCCTCCCCTCTGGAGGACTTTTCTTTTGGGGAAACGTTGCATGCTTTAAAAGAGCATTTCCACTGGGAATGCCAGGACTACCCTCAGTCCTAAAAAAGACTCAGAGAATTTTTAAACTTGCCTCAGCACAGGCCTTTAGCTATACACCCTGTCCTGGACATTGTAGATGATGTTCTCATAGAATCCTGTCTTACTCCTGATACTTTACTACCAGCTCCTAGAAAGCCTGACTGGTACTACAGAGTACCTGACTATCACAAATTTCTCTTTAAGAATCCCACTGCAGATGCAGAGACTATTTCCCAGGGACCTAAAGGCATTAAGGCTACTACAGCAAAAAACCCTGTTCCTTTGGACAGGGATTCTAGAGCTTTAGACAGATGGGGTAAGAAGGTCTATACCTCTGTAACTCTTGCCATCAGGGCTTTGAATTGCCAGTTTCACGTGTTGAAGTACCAGCAGCATATTATGGAACTAATTAAACAAAAAGTGTGATTGCTTCCAGATTGTACAGAAAATAAAGATTTACAACAGTTAATGCATTCTGCAAACCAAGTTAGTAAACATACTTTGTAGTGTGGTTTTGATGCCTTAGAAGCATCTTGCAGGGCTGCTGTCACTGGGTCTATACTGAGAAGGCATGCTTGGCTGAAGGAGTAAATTTTGCCAGACCATGTCAAAACAAAATTGTTAGATGCTCCATTAAACCAAGAAAAGTTGTTTGGCACAAAAGCAGAAGAAGTTCTTAAAAAGATGGAGAAAAAAGCTAAGGTTATGCAAACTGTTAAAGATTTCTTACAGGTGTAGCCACGTAGATTCAGTAGGCATTGGCCTGCTAAAAACTGGTCCTTTCCAGTCCCTCCCAGGCATTCTCAGTCCAAACCCAGGGGCAGCAGGCCACCAAACTACAGTCTCATGGTATGCAGAGATCTAAACAATGAATTGCTCACTCCTCTAAAACAGGGAGTGGTAATCCACCCCCTTATGATAAAAGTTCCCAGTGACTTGTTTATCTTCCTTCTCTGCAAAGACCAAGTACTTGCACCCCTAGGAAGAAAACTCGCCCTGCATGCAAAAAATTGGATGTCCATTACCCAGGACTGATGGGTTCTAAACATTGTATCCCATGGATACAGATTCTACTTCCACTCACTGCCAACCACAAGTGGGTTACCAGACCTTCCGCCAAACCAGTGGGCAGAGGCTCAAACGCAAGTACTTTCTCTTCTCAGTATCAGGGCTATTCAACCTGTGCCAGTAGAGCAAAGAGGACAGGGTTTGTACTCCAGACCGTTTCTGGTGCCCAGAAAAGAGGGCTCTTGGCACACCCTATCCTAGATCTGTCAATTCTCAACATCTTCCTGGTGGTCCCAAAATTCAAAATGCTGACTCTGTAACAGCTTCTTCCTATGCTAGCCAAGGATTCCTGGCTAGTCACCTTAAACTTAAAAGAAGCTTATTTGCACATCCCCATAAGGGAATCTTGCAGGAAATATCTACGTTTCAGGGCAGGCTCTATGCACTCTCAGTTCTCTGCACTTCCTTTGGCTTATCTACTGCTCCCAGGTACTCACAAAGTGCCTGGCTCCAGCCATTGTGGATATATTTTCATATTACTTGCATACTGCAGGCAGAGAAATATTCATATTTGCCCATTCTTGGACGATTGCCTGATTCAGGTGAACAGTCAGGAATTGCTACTTCAGCACCTGGCATTTGTAAAGAGACTTCTAATTTCTCTGGAGTACACCATCAACGGAAAGAAATCACAACTGGTGCCCAGCCAGAAGATTGTATTCCTGGGAGCAAGCGTGAACACAACTTCCCAGATGGCATTCCTGACTCCAGAAAAACAGATTTATGTGACGAACTACTACCCACCAAAACCCAGCTATCTGCAAGAAAAATACTGCAAGCCCTAGAGTTCATGGCCTCGTGCATTCTTAATTCCATATGCAAGACTTCATATGAAGAAACTTAAATGGTCCTTAAAAAATCTCTGGTGTCAGCATTCTCAGGACCTGGAAACACTGATTCCTATCATTCCGTGTCTAAGGGCAGAGTTCCTTTGGTGGGCAGAGGCTTGCAACCACAACAAGGGACTTCCTCTCACTCAACCCCTCACGCCCAAACCCTGACAACAGACGCATCAGACTACTCGTGGGGGGCTCACATGGCAGGCAAATGCATTCAAGGCAAATGGAGCCCAGGACAAATTTCCCTGCATATCAATCAAAAAGAAATGTTAGCTGTACAGAATGCTCTGACAGCCTTCAAATACCTTATCCTTTCAGGACAACTCCTGATAAAGACAGACAACACCACAGTTATGTGGTACATAAACAAGCAGGGGGAAACTCATTCCTACCCTCTCTGCAAGTTAGCCATGGCCCTGTGGAACACAGCCTTGAGCAACCAAGTGCACCTGCAAGCTCAGTTCCTGCCAGGCAAACAAAATTCACTGGTAGACGACTTAAGCAGAAATCTACTGGACTCACACGTGTGGAAGATGGAACCCAACTCATTCAAACATCTAATACACAGGTGGGGGACTCCAGTGGTGGACCTCTTTGCCTCCCCCCAAAACCATCAATTGAGCAAATTTTGCACCAGAAATCCCCATAGCCGAGCGTGGAAAGTGGATGTCCTATCCTTTACATGGGAAAACCTCTCAATTTATGCCTTTCCCCCTCTGCCCCTCCTCTCAAATGTACTACTCAAGATCAAACAGGACAGACCAAGGACAATCCTTATTGCCCCAGACTGGCCACGCCAGCACTGGTACCCACTCTTACGCAGTCTGACAGCAGTTCCACCCTGGCACCTACATCAGACCCCATCCCCGCTGTCCCAGCAGGAGGGACAGAGTTTGCATCCACAGCTGCAAACCCTGAACCTTCCAGCCTGGCTTATCCCCTGAATACACCACCAGCAACCCTCAGCAAACAGGTGCTGGATGTCATCCTTGAGGCCAGAAGGCCTAGTACTAGGAAATCCAATTCAGAAAAGTGGAAAAGATATTCCTCTTGGAGCCAGTCTCAAGGAAAGTGCACAGCTGTGCCCACCTTACCTCAAATCCTAGATTACCTAGCAGAGCTACTCCTCAAAGGCCTATCCTTCTCATCAATTACAATTCAGGTCTCTGTCATCTCAGCTCATTACAATACTGAGCCACCTTTATTTTCTCACCCTCTCATCAAACTGTTCCTGAGAGGAGCTAACAATTTAAGGCCCCCGAGGAGAGCTCCCACCCCTGCCTGGGACCTTAACTTTGTACTAGAGAAGCTCACGCTTCCCCTCTTTGAGCCTGCTGCTGCAGCAGAGTTAAAATTCCTCTCTTGGAAAACAGCCTTACTTCTAGCCATCACTTCAGCAAGAAGAGTTTGAGTTACAGGCACTAATGGCTGTGGAACCCTTCATTATTTTCCATGCGGACAGGGTTTCCCTCAGGACTAACCCATCATTTATGCCAAAGGTGGTATCCAGTGTGGTTTTAAACCAATCCATCCATTTACCAACTTTTTTCCCTAATCCTCAGAATAAAGGGGAAATGATTCTGCACTCCTTGGACGTGCACAGACAGCTCAGGTTCTACCTTGACAGAACTAAACCTTTCAGAAAATCTGACCAGCTGCTAGTCAGCTTCCCTACAGGAGCAGAGGGCAAGGCCATTTCAAAGCAAGCCATTTCCAAATGGATAAGCACACTGCATCCAGTTGTGCTACAAACACCATGGAAAACCTACCCCACAGGGGATTAGAACTCATTCCACTAGGGCTACCTCAACCTCTGCAGCGTTTCTCAGGGGAGTCCCTCCCAGGGACATCCTGGAAGCTGCAACCTAGAGTTCTGTACACACCTTCACCAAGCATTACCACTTACCTATTTTCCCTAAATCCAGAGCTGTTTTTGCCACAGCAGTCTTACAAGGCCTGCTAGCCAGCCCCAATGCTTCTTGACTGCCTCCACCCTTCCTCAGTTTTGGGAATCAACCCAAGTGTGATGACTGCAACAGTGAAACAAAGAACATAGTACAGTTGTGTATACTTACATAAATGTAGATGTTAGAGTGTATTCACTGTTGTCTGTTCCTTCCACCTGTCCTCTTTTTTGGCCATATCTTATGGCAATGGTAGGTGTTCCACACCATGTAATTGCTTCCTATTTTGGGGGCTCCTGACATCTGGGGCAAGAAAAACTGATGTAATGGCATCGGCTGCATGTTTTATACCACTGATGACCTGACGTCATGGAAGAGGCGACAACATCGGATGCAGAAATCCCAAGACTCTGGTATTCGGGCCGACTGAGGGCTACCTGCAGGCAGATAACCCAAGTGTGATGACTGCAACAGTGAATATACTCAAACATCTACATTTATGGTAAGTGTACACAACTGTACTTTCTCTGCACTTCTACAATATGCATTCACCATATTGAGCACTGCTGCAGCAACCTTAGTTACATGGGTTGCATGCTGCACAGGATATAACAGCCTTCCACGCACCAAAACCATTATTCAGCCCAGCAATGGAAAGGGTTAGCCAACTGTTGATCCTCAAAAGCTCACAGGTAAGAAGAAAAGACGTGTGTCAAAGCAGACTATTTCCAAATGCTAAAGAAAGAGTGGTTTTGGAGCCAAGCCCTTCAGAGCTTTTTTGCCATTAAAGAATGCTCCTCTTGCAGGCTTTCGAGAATCGATGGCTGGCTAACACTTGCCATTGCTGGGCAAGTAAGTTCTCTTCAGAGAAAAACCTTCCACATTTTACGTTTATGACAAAGTGAACTTTTGTGTTAAATCATTAATTTTAAGATGGGAAGAAGTCTTTTGTTGACTGTCATGTGATTTTTTAGTAACCTGTAAACAGAAGCATTGCTTTTCACATTTGTGGAAGAAGGAGTAGAAAATTCATCTCTGCCTAGCCAGACAGGATTGCCCTCCCATATGGAGGTTTTGCCTGGCAAAAGGAGGTCTTTTCTTTTTCTTTCAGACATTTTTGTCAAAATGAAGCAAAAACTTTCTGTCCTGTTTACTTCGGACAAGAGTGATTTATTGGGCTTTGCTCAGGGTTGAGTTCAAACTCTCAACCCTTTCAGGTCAGCTGTTTCAGGCAAGAGAAAAGGGGATTCTTAATTTTCTGAGGAGGTTTAAAATTCTGAACTACAAAATGATTGTGGAGGGACAAATTATTTTTGCTCATCTGATTTCTGATTCATATTCTGTGGAAAGTGTGGCTACTACCAGTCTTTTTTTGAAGGATTCTGTTTTTCTGAAACTATTTCCAGAATGAATCAGGTTTTTCGTTGGGGACCTAATTACATTCCACCGTCTCTGAAGAAGTATTGTGATTTATTTATTGCAAATAGATTTTCCTGAACCTACATCAGTTCTTTCTGTTCTTTCAGCATTGGAGGACATATTAGTTAAAGCTTGTAACTGTTTGACAGCCAGCCTGCTGCCGTCAAGAAAGAAAGATTGTATAAAGTTCCTTAGATCAGATCCAGCAATTATTTATCTGGTGAGCCAAGGTGCTGCCAAGCATCTAGTTAATACTAATACCTCCCCTTTGACAACAATAGGAAAGCTTCTGCAATACTTGTGTTTAGAATTTTCAGCTGTCAAACTTGCATGTTAAAGTTTATGCTCATCTTTTTTGAGAACATAAGGGATGTTATGGCATCTCTTTCCACTTTGGAGGAGAAAACCTCATTGTGCAACTTGATTGCTTCTATGTGTCAAGTGGCTCCTCACACCTTTCAGAGCTGCTGCTACTGGAACAGTTATGAGGTTTGCTTGGTTGCATACTCAAAACCTTCCTGAACATGTTAAAAATGAAATTTTGAATTTTTTTGTTAGGTAGAGTTTTTGGACCATCTGCTGTAGAGGTCCTTAAAAAGCGTGATGATAAGGGTAAGCTGATTCAAGTAATTTGTCAAATTTTTCAGCTTTCCTTCTTCAGGTTTGTCAGTGTTAAAAAAGCACTAACAGGGTCTTTTCAGAAAGAAAGCAGAACAAAGGACAGTTGATAAGTTTAGATGACTATTTACAGAATTCCCCATCACTTTCCCACCCTGACACACCTTTAATCCTTCCAGAAAATCTGAACTTCTATTTCTGTTTTTGTCAACAGATAGTTTCAGTCAGATTGGTTCTGAAAGTAATTCATCAAGGTTACAGATGGCTATGAGAGTTCTTTTCCCTCCTGTCATTATGCATTTGTTTGCTCTGGGGGTGATGGAACCTGCCCCACTCCATTTAGGGGAAGGATTTTACTCAAGGATGTTTCTAATGCCAAAGAGAGGATTCCTGGAGACTAGTTCTGGATCTTTCATTTCTGAATCTGTTTGTGATAGCACCCAAGTTCAGTTCGGTCTCTTTTACAACTTTTAACCCCATATTTCCTGTTTGAAATTTCTAGTGACAAAAGTGCATATAATCACATTCCTGTAGATCCTGATTTCAGACTGTTCTCAAGGCAGTGGGAGTCTCTTCCTTTTCAGTAGGGATTCCCGCTTATCCACCAGAGCAAACTCTTCTCTTCCCTCCTGTCATTCAGCACCTGCTGACTCGGGGCAATAGAAATGGTCTCTCCTCCCCAGCTAGGAGAAGGGTTTTATTCAATAATGTTTATGTTGCTAAAGAAAGAAGCCTCATGGAGACCAGTTCTGAATCTTTCCTTTCTAAACCTGTTTGTGATTGTGTCAAAGTTCAAAATGTTATCCCGTTACAATGCGTTACTTCTCATTCTTGGTTCCCATGCAAGAAGCTTTGGGCAGAAAAATGTTCCTGTATGCCTTTCTTCCCTTTCCACTAATATCCAGAGTCATTCTGAAGACTTGGGACTCTTCAAAGATCATTATGGTGACTCCCTTCTGGGTCGGGCAACAGCAGATGTTCTTCGTGTTTCACTGTTGCAGTCATTACCTGTGGGGTATCCCTGCTGTGGTAGCCCTCGGATGGCCCGAATACCAGAGTCAGTGTTTTTCTGTGTCAGCTGCTGGCGTCTGATGTCAGATCATCAGTGCTATAAAGCAAGGCAGCCGACACCATTACATCAGTCTTTCTTGCCGTGGAGCCCGTAGCAGAAGCAGTTTGCAAGTGTGCCAGTCGGTCACTACCAGAGTTTGAATTACAACTGAAAACATCTAAAGCTAAGTACCCCGTTGTGGATCCTTTTTTCTTGCAGATCCCACATCGAGACTTCCATTCATACTGCTTCACTTGTTTAGACCCAATCCACGACATCCCCTGTTGCCAGTTCTGTGCCCTCTTTAACATAAGAACCATTCGCTTTAGAGCTCTTACTGTAGACAGGCGTTTTTGTCTTCCAACTTTGCATTCCGAAATGGCATCTGTCAGCCAGCAATCCGTAGACATTCCAAAAAAAAGCAGAGATAGTTAGAGACAGAAGGCTAAGCTTTCCGATGACTTTACCGCTAAGCAGGTAGTCAGTTCTCCGGAATTCAGTGAGGCACTTTCACAGCCCCTGAAGCCCGATACAATATCTATGCAGGCCTCTACCGAGACCCTTTCAGAGTCCAGTATGCAGCAGAAATCTTCGTCTTCCGAGCCTTTGGCTATCTCTGCCTCGATTGGATCCAGAGCCGTGATGCAAGCACCGGCTTCGGAGGAGGTCTCTCAAACTACCGAATCTAGACAAAAAAACAATGTCTTCTCATCCGACTACTGTTTCTCTCAGACCGATGGATACTTGTAGGCCTACAAGCCAGGCCACCCCTGGAAAATCTGCCTCTAGCCACCATCTTGCTCCTGCTCCACCACCCCAAGCACAAATGCTTAAAATGGCGGAGGATCTTATCTGCCTTATCAGGGGTAATCAGGCCTCAACTTCTAAAAGGAAAAGACAGCCTTCTCCTGAAATTATGACAGAACAAGATTCTGAGGAATCTGATTATTCAGATTTTGAAGAGAAACAACAACCTCTGACTGCTTATGAGGATTCAGATGCAGAGGATTCCATTCCTTCTGCCTCCCCACCAGAGGACCTTTCCTTTGGGGAAATCCTTCACACCCTCAGGGAACATTTCCCAATGGGAATTTCAGGACTTCCCCCAGTCTAAGAAAAGTTTAAGCATTTCTGGACCTGCCCCAGCACAGATCCCCTGGCCATCCCCCCTTTCTTAGAAGTGGTGGCTGATGTTTTCCATGAATCCAGCTTAGCCCCTGACGCCCTCCCACCTGCTCCCAGTAAACCTGACCGGTATTATAGTGTACCAGATTCTCACAAATACCTGTACAAAAATTTTGCTGCAGACCCAGAGGTCATTATACAGGGACCTAAATGAGCTAAGACTAGTTCTGCCAAGAATCCTATTCCTTCTGACAAGGATTCTAGAGCTCTGGACAGATGGGGTAAAAAAGTATACACCTCTGCAACCTTAGCTATCAGAGCTCTGAACTGTCTGTTCCATATGTTAAAATATCAGCAAACACTTTGTAACTATTAAAACAAAAGATTTCAACCTTTCCTGACTGTGCTAATTTGAAAGAGTTAGCAGATTTACTGCACTCTACTTGTCATGTGGCCAAACACTCATTACACTGTGGATATTATGTCCTAGAAGCTCCCTGATCATGTAGTCTAAATTAATGATGTACCCCTGGAGAAGGACCGCTTGTTTGGAGTAAAAACAGAAGAGGTGCTTAAAAAGATGGAAGGCAAAGCAAAATCTATGCAAACAGTAAAAGATTTCTTTCAGGTTCAACCTCCCAGGTTCAGCAGGAACTTTCCTTCTAAGCATTTGTCCTTCCATGCAACTAGCAGACAGGGGCAAGGTAAGCCCCACAGAGACAGACCACCCAGGCCCCTATCCCAGGGGCAACAGCGAACCAAACAGTGGACCACTTCCACCCCAAAGGCAGGGAGTTTTAAGCCAACCTTTTATGGCAAAAACTCTCAATGACTCCCTCTCCCCCCTCTGCCCTCCTTTCACTCACCAAAAGCTAGGAGGAAGGCTTTCCCTCTGCAAAGAAAATTGGCTTTCTGTAACAAAGGACCGAAGGGTCTTAAAGATAATTTTACAGGGATAGAAATTCTCTTTCAACAAACTCCCATTTCCAAGAGTGTACCCGGACTTACCTCCAAATCAGTGTGCAGAGGCATTGAAACAGGTCCAAACTCTCATATCCCAGGGGGCAGTAGAACCTGTCCACTCAGATCAAACAGGCAAAGGCTTTTATTCCATTGTTCCCAGAAAAGAGGGCACTTGGCATCCCATCCTGGATCTATCCATTCTGAACACCTCCCTGATGGTCCCCAAATTCAAAATGCTAACTTTGTAGCAGCTGCTGCCTATGCTGACAAAAAATGCCTGGCTAGTGACCCTAGACCTAAAAGATGCCTATCTCCACATCCCCATATGAGAATCCTGCAGGAAATTCCTGCGTTTCAGAGCAGGCTCACAACACTTTCAATTATCTGTGCTACCCTTTGGTTTATGTACTGCACCCACAGTATTCACCAAATGCTTAGCCCCGGCCATAGCATTTTGCAAACAGAGAAAGATACAGATGTACCCTTATCTGGACGACTGCCTCATTCAGGAAGAGTGCAGAGAAAAGCTGTTCCAGGACCTTCTCTTTGTCAAAACCCTCCTAACTTCCTTAGGGTTCACTATCAACAAGAAGAAATCAAAGCAAACACATCCCAAATGGCCTTCCTGTCCGCAGAAAAGCAGAGCTTCCTGCCTGTCTACTTTACCCAGCTGGCTTCCATAAGTCAGCTAATTGTGAGGAAGTTCCTGCAAGCCTTGGGGTACATGGCATCTTGCATCCTTCTAATTCCTCTAGCCAGGCTTCACATAAGGAAACTTCAGTGGTATCTAAAGAACCTTTGGTGTCAGCACTGTCAGCCTCTAGAAACCTCTCTCCCTCTGATCCCCTGTATAAGAGCTACGTTTCTCTGGTGGGCAAGGGCCTGTGCCAAGAACAAGGGTCTTCCCTTCATCCTCCAGCCTACTCTGCAGACCATCACCACCAACATCTCAGACATTGCTTGGGGTGCTCACCTAGCAGGCAGGTGCACCCAAGGTCTTTGGGATGCCCAGCACCTTCCCTTACACATCAACCAGAAGGAAATGATGGCAGTACAAAAGGCTCTGACATCCTTCAAACCCCATCTCAGGCCAGGGGTTCTTCTTATCAAAACAGACAACACCACAGTAATGTGGTACATCAACAAACAGGGAGGGACCTGATCTTACCCTCTGTGCAGGCTAGCCATGAACCGCTGGATGATGACCTTCTCTGTGGGATTACACCTAATTGCCCAATACCTACCAGGGATCAACAACACCCTGGCAGACCCACCTAAGCAGAACCTTAGTGGACCCCCACGAATGACAGTTCCACAGAAAAATCTTTTTGCAAGTCATTCAGGAGTGGGGAACTCCGGAGGCTGATCTCTTTGCTTCGCACCTCAACCACCAGCTGAAAAAATTCTTTACCAGGGAGTATCACCACTTAGCATGGAAGGTGGATGCCTTGACCTTCCCCTGGAACTCCCTCTTTGTGTACGCATTCCCTCCTCTGCCTCTTATTCCCAAGGTACTGATCAAGATAAGGGAGGAGAGACCAAAGGCCATCCTCATTGCTCCAGATTGGCCCAGACAGCATTGGTACCCCTTACTGCGCAGCCTGACATTACAGCCTCCCAGGCAGCTTCCCCTGATCTCAGACCTCTTGACCCAGGTGGGAGGGGGGATGCTGCACCCAGACTTGCAGACTCTCAAACTGTCAGCATCACAAATACTTTAAAAGCAAACAGGGGGCCCCTGTTAAGCAAACTGGTTCTAGACATTATCACAGAGGCCAGAATGTTCACAGAGGCCAGAAGGTCCAGCACCAGAAAATCTTATGCAGGGAAATGGAAAAGAATCTGCTCCTGGAGCCAGACCAGAGGGAACAGTACCTCACAACCTTCCATCCCTCTCATTCTGGACTACCTAACCTTTAGTGGCCTCTCCTTCTCTTCTATTAAAATCCATGCCTCAACCATTTCAGCTCATTTTGATACAGACCAGCTCCTCTTCTCACATCCTTTGATTAAACAATTCCTCAGAGGGGCTTCTAATATCAGACCTCCCAGAAGGCCACCCACGCCAGCCTAGGACCGGAATTATGTTTTAGAAAAACTAACCTTACCATCATCTGAACCTGCTGCTTCAGCAGAATTGAGATACCTCTCCTGGAAGACTGCTTTCCTACTAGCTGTCACCTCAGCCAGTAGGGTTTCAGAACTTTGTAGAGCCCTTCATCATTTTCCATGCAGACAGGGTATCCCTGAGGACTAACCCCTCCTTTATGCCCAAGGTGGTATCTGATGTGACCCTCAACCAGGCCATACATCTACCCACCTTCTTTCCTAACCCTCAAAACAAGGAGGAAAGAATTCTGCACTCACTAGATGTGCACAGACAACTCAGATGCTACCTGGTCCTTACTAAACCCTCCAAAAAAATAGACCAGCTTCTTCTCAGCTTTGCCCCAGGGGCAGAGGGGAAGCCCATTTCCAAGCAAAACATTTCTAAATGGATATCACACTGTATCCATCTCTGCTACAGACTATGTGGGAAACCACCCCAAAATCTGTTTGTACCCATTTCACTAGGGCAGCCTTCACTTCCACAGCATTCCTCAGAGGAGTTCCCACTAGGGACAGCTTGGAAGCTGCCACCTGGACCTCTGTCCATACCTTTGCAAAGCATTACCACTTACCTTTTTTCTTTAAAGCTAGGGCAGGGTTTGCCTCTGCAGTTCTGTAGGCCATGCTGACCCATGCCTAGATCTGTAACTAATCCTTCCACCCCTCTCCTCAGCTTTGGGAATCCTCCCACAGGTGATTACTGCAACAGTGAAACATGAAGAATACAGTTGTGTACACTTACTATAAATGCAGATGTTCAAGTGTATTCACTGTTGCAGTCCTGGTTTCCCTTCCCCTGTATATTGTCTTTCCTTGGGGAGACATAAGCTTCTCTTGGTGGCTTTTAGCCACCAGGACCACTTTGCCTTATTTCCTTGTGCTTCTGATGGGTTAGGGGAAGAAAAACTGATGCAATGGCATCAGCTGCCTTTTTATAGCACTGACGACCTGACATCAGACTACAGGAGATAGCAGCTGACAGAAAAACATTGACTCTGGTATTCAGGCCGGCCAAGGGCTACCACAGCAGGGATAATCCACAGGTGATGACTGCAACAGTGAATACACTCGCACATCTACATTTATGGTAAGTGTACACAACTGTAATTTCTCCCTTCTGTTGGAAATAGCAAAGAGCAGTCACACCGAGCTTTGTCATGGACTGTACCTACTCATACAGAACAAACGGTGGTTGATATTTCCAGACCCCAAACAACTACAATTAGCTACCAGGTGATAGGTGCTTACGAGGTGTTAAGATTCTCTTTTCTGAGGATTTACAGCAGGTATTAAAGGTGGCAAGAAAACCTGTTACTAAAAAGTCATATATTAGTAAATATGTTCTTGTTGGTGCTAATACAAGGACCAGCACTCTTTCAGGGCTATTGCCTGTCTCGATGTTCATCATGTTACCCTACTGCAGTCATCACTCTTGGGTTATCCTGCCGTCAGGCAGTCTTGGTCCGACGTCGGTTGCTGTCACTTCTTCCCTGACATCAGTGCGCCAGGGGTATATAAGAGGCATCCGACGCCATTTTCTTCCGTCTTTCTTGCCGCGCGGTGCCCGAAGCAGAAGCAGTTTCGCAAGTGCCGGTCGGCCGACACCTGAGATTTTCGAATCGAGTTTCAGTCCAAAGTCTTCAAAAGCTAAGTACCCCGTTGGGGAACCTTTTCTTGCCTCAGTCCGATGTCAGAAAAAGTTAATAATTTCTTGTGGGAAGCAAATACCTCATAAGGACTTTCATTCTTACTGTATACCTTGCCTAGGCCCAGACCACGACGTCACTGGTTGTCGGTTTTGTACTAGGTTCAATAAGCGAACTATAAAGTGACGCTTTGATTTCGCATGACACTACTTCGGTAGAAAATTTAATTATACTATGCCGTCGGAGCAACCGACTACCGGCGTGCATAAAAAATGCAAGGATAAGGACAGGCAGCCTGAATCCAAGCCAGACTCTGAGGCCTCGACTGGGCCGGTCGCCAGTTCCTCGGTTTTCAGTGAAGCGTCTACGCAGCCCCTGACGACCGCAGAAATGGAACCTCAGACTGCTTTGGATTCTCAAACTGAGAGTTCTAGGCTGACGCATGCCGACAACATTGCAGAAGGAGAAGCTGTGACTGGGGACACACCTTCGATTTCAGAGGGTGTCTTCAGGCCGACTGCTTTCACCATTAAATCTTATGCTAAATTAAAAACTCCAGTAAAACCTAAAAAGACTGCACTTCAGTCTCCAGTTCAAGGCCCCATGCCTAAGAAACAGATGCTTAAGATGGCTGAAGATTTGATTACTCTGATCAGGGGTTCCCAGCCCCCACCAGACAAAAGGCCTAGACAAGAGGAGGATTATGCCTCATCTGACCAAGTTTCTATTTCTTCAGACTCCTCTGAGGAGCAGGATTACTCCTTTCCCCCTTTTGAAGATTCCATTCCCTCAGCTTCTCCCCCTGAAGATTATTCCTTTGGGGAAACCCTACATACCATGAGGGAACATTTCCACTGGGAAAGTCAGGAATACTCCGACTCAAAGAAAAGGCTCAGAGAGTTTCTTTTACTTCCCCAGCACAGACCACTTGCTATCCCTCCAATTTTAGACATTGTGGATGATGTTTACTTAGAATCTAGTCTCAATCCAGATTCTCTTTCTCCTGCTCCAGCCAAACCAGACAGATATTATAGAGTGCATGAATCTCACAAATTCCTTTACAAAAGCCCTGTTGCTGACCCAGAGACAATCTCCCAGGGTCCCAAAGGGGCTAAGGCTTCTATGGCTAAAAATCCAGTACCCTCTGAAAGAGACTCCAGAGCACTAGATAGGTGGGGGAAGAAGGTTTACACCTCAGCTACTCTAGCTATGAGAGCACTAAATTGTCAATTTCACATGCTGAAATACCAGCAATTCCTCATGTCTCAAATAAAACAAAAGATGAGCACGTAACCTCAACAGTCTGAATTCAAGGAAATGCAGGATCTGTTGCATGCAGCTGAACAGGTGGGCAAACATACTTTACAATGTGGATTTGATTCCTTGGAAGCTTCCTGTAGAGCAGCTGTCACTGGGTCTGTTATACGTAGGCATGCTTGGTTAAAGGAACAAACTCTGCCTGATCATGTTAAAGCAAGGTTACTAGATGCACCCTTACAACAGGATGTCTTATTTGGGGTTAAAGCAGAAGAGGTTTTGAAGAAAATGGAGGATAAGGCAAAATCTATGCAGACGGTCAAAGATTTCTTACAAGTACAACCCCAACGCTTCAGCAGAAATTGGCCAACAAAAAATTGGTCCTTTCCAGCTTCTGACAGACCACAGAGAGGTAAATACAGACGCCCAAGGGGCAGAGGTCAAGCACAAATACCATACAAACAACGCCAATGGGCCACTGCAACACAGAAGGGAGGAGAAGACAGACCTCAAACTACTAGAAGACCAACACAATGACTTAAACCTCAAACTGCCAAGCAAAGCTCTTTTGGCAGCTCCCTTGGGAGGAAAATTAGCACTTTTTGCAGACAACTGGTGTATCATCACTAAGGACAAATGGGTCCTAGACATTATCTCACAAGGATACAGATTCCATTTCCACGCCATGCCAAGGATAAAAGGAATGCCAAACCTGCCACAAAACCAATGGGCAGAGGCACAAAAACAAATTACAGCTCTCATGGACATGAGAGCCATTCATCTGGTACCTACACAAGAGCAAGGTCAAGGATTTTACTCAAAGCTCTTTCTAGTCCCCAGAAAGGACAATGCTTGGAGACCCATTCTGGACCTTTCAATTCTAAACACCTTCTTGCAAGTACCCAAATTCAAGATGCTAACTCTACAGCAGCTTCTTCCCATGTTGGGCAAGAAAGCTTGGCTAGTAACGTTGGACCTCAAGGAGGCATACCTGCATGTCCCTGTCAGACAAAATTGCAGAAGATACCTCCGTTTCATTGCAGTTTCAACCCATCACCAATTCTCTGCACTGCCCTTTGGCTTATCGACTGTGCCCAGGGTCTTCACAAAATGCCTGGCACCAGTAATTGCATACTGCAGACAAAGAGGAATTCAAATATACCCATACCTGGATGACTGCCTCATCCAAGCAGAAAGCAAGGACATTCTCTTACAACATCTGGCTTTTGTAAAACACCTTCTAAGTTGCCTGGGGTACACAGTAAACGAAAAGAAATCAAAACTAGTGCCTTCACAAAATATGACATTCCTGGGTGCCAGCTTGAATACAACGGCCCAGATGGCTTATCTGATGCCAGACAAACAACTACAGCTAACTCAATACTTCAAAATAATGGCAACGAAAACTCATCTCCCTGCAAGAAAAATTCTGCAGGCCTTGGGTTTCATGGCATCTTGCGTACTACTTATACCATTTGCAAAACTGCATATGAGGAAATTACAAGGGTACCTGAAAAGCATATGGACTCATCACAGCCACAGCTTGGAAACAATGATACCTCTCATTCCCTGCCTGCAACAGGAGTTTCTATGGTGGTCACAGGCATGTCACCTCAACAAGGGTCAGCCTTTCACCTTACCCCCAGCCAGGCAAACTATGACAACAGATGCATTGGACTATGCCTGGGGGGCGCACATGGCAGGACAGTGCATTCAGGGCATATTGTCTGCAGATCAAAGAAATCTCCACATCAATCAAAAAGAAATGCTAGCTGTACAGAATGCTCTGACAGGCTTCAAGGACCTTTTTCATCCAGGACAACTGATAATAAGGACAGACAACACCACAGTAATGTGGTACATAAACAAACAAGGGGGTACACACTGCTACCCTCTATGCAGGCAAGCAATGACCTTGTGGAACACAGCACTGGCTTACCAAGTTCAATTACAAGCTCAGTTCCTGCCAGGAAAAAAGAACACATTGGCAGACGACCTAAGCAGGAACATCATGGATCCCCACAAATGGAAATTGGATCCACAAGTATTTGCAATGATAACTCAAAAATGGGGGCACCCAGACATAGACCTGTTTGCCAACCCCCAAAACTATCCGCTACCAAAATTTTGCACAAGGACATTTCACCATCAAGCTTGGAAAGTGGACGCGCTCTCATTCAGTTGGAAAATGCTGACATTATATGCCCTTCCTCCATTACCCCTTCTCACAAAGGTGCTGCTGAAAGTGAGGATGGAGAGACCACGAATGATACTCATTGCCCCGGACTGGCCTCGCCAGCACTGGTACCCACTACTAAGGAACATGGCCCACGGCCCACCATGGATTTTACCACAAATTCCTCATCTGCTCACACAGCAAAGCAGTCCGATTCTACACAGCCAGCTCAAAACCTTAAATTTGGCTGCATGGCAAATCACCTAAGCAACTAGCCAGCTCTCCTTTCACAAGCTGTAATGGATGTCATTCTGGAGGCCAGGAGGCCCAGCACCAGGAAAGCCTATTCAGACAAATGGAAAAGATTTTGTGCCTGGAACCAAGCTAAAGACCAAAATACCCTTGAACCGGACATACCTCAGATTCTACAATATTTAACTGAGCTGTTACACAAGGGGCTTTCCTTTTCATCTATCAAAATCCACGCCTCAGCTATTTCAGCTCACTACAATACGGATCCCCCCTTATTTTCTCATCCACTTCTAAGGCAATACCTCAGAGGGGCCAAAAACATTAGGCCTCCCAGGAGAGCACCAACACCATCCTGGGACCTCAACTTTGTTCTGGAAAAACTTACGCTACCACCTTTTGAGCCAGCTTTCTTGGCTGATTTACAGTTTTTATCATGTAAGACTGCCCTGCTGCTGGCAATTACTTCAGCCAGAAGAGTCTCAGAGCTTCAGGCACTAATGGCAGTAGAACCTTTCCTCATTTTTCATCAAGACAGAGTTTTTCTACGAACTAACCCCTCCTTTATGCCCAAGGTGGTTTCCAGTGTGGCTCTAAATCAAACCATCCATTTACCCACCTTCTTCCGAAATCCACAGAACAAAGGAGAAAGACTCCTGCACTCCTTGGACATTCACAGGCAACTACGTTACAACTTGGATAAGACTAAGGCCTTCAGAAAATCTGACCAACTTTTTGTATCCTATGCTACAGCATCACAAGGAAAGGCTATCTCAAAACAGACCATTTCAAAATGGATAGGACATTGCATACGTTTTTGCTACACCCATCATGGAAAACCATTTCCTCCAAGCATAAGGCCCCACTCCACCAGGGCAGCAGCTACTTCTACAGCCTTCCTCTGGGGGGTGCCAACCAAGGATATTCTGGAAGCTGCAACTTGAAGTTCAGTACACACCTTCACCAAACACTATCACTTAACACTTTACTCTAAGACTAGAGCTGGCTTCGCCACTGCAGTTTTGCAGGGCCTTCTAGCCTCTTCTAACCCTGTTTGACTCCACCTCCCATCCTTAGCTTTGGGATTCAACCCAATAGTGATGACTGCAGCAGGGTAACACGATGAACATAGTACAGTTTTGTACCTACCGTAAATGTAGATGTTCGATTGTATACCCTGCTGCAATCCACGTTACCCTCCCTCCATCACCTCTGTAATAGCTGAACTTATCTTTACCACTATATCCTATACAACCTCTGTGGTGTATTTGCTTGTGCTTACAGGTATTTTTATTTTTATCTAGCTACACACACACACACACACACACACATATATATATATATATATATATATATATATATATATATATATATATATATTTATTTATTTTTTTGCCTACCTATTGGGGGCACCTGACATCTGGGGCAAGAAAAACTGAAGAAAATGGCGTTGGATGCCTCTTGTATACCCCTGGCGCACTGACGTCAGGTAAGAAGTGACAGCAACTGACGCTGGACCAAGACTTTGGAATTCGGGCCGACTGCGGGACCGCCTGACGGCAGGATAACCCAAGAGTGATGACTGCAGCAGGGTATACACTCGAACATCTACATTTATGGTAGGTACAAAACTGTACGTTCTACATTATTTGTGTGAGTTAGTATCCTAGAGCCTGTCTTACTCTTCCATCAAGGCTCATTTGTCTGTCGTTTCAGCATGTCTGTCCATGGAATCCTCTGTTTCAGTGCAATCTCACGTGAAAATGTTTTTTGAAAGGGGTGCTGCATACCAAGCCTCCTAGAAAACAGGTGGCTTCTCATTGGTATCTTAATTTTGTCTTCAAGAAACTAACTCTTGCTCCAGTTGAACCATGTTGTCAGGCTGACTTGAGGTTCTTTACATTGTGAACAGTGTTACTGATTGTTTTGACCTCTGCAAGACAAATTTCTGAGCTACAAGCTATTTATGGAGGGTCAGCATTTTCTCATTTTCTACAAAGGTAGAGTTTCCTTAAGAACTAATCCTTTATTTATGCCTAAGGTGGTATCCAAGTTTACCTTGAGCCAAAGCTGTCCATCTCCCTGTCTTCCAGAACCTAAAATGAGAGCGAGAGGATACTCCATGCCTTGGATGTCCGCAGACAGCTCTGGTACTGTCTTGACAGAACAAAATCTTTTTGAAACTCTGGTCAGTTGTTAATTCCATGTAAAGTTTAGAAGAAAAGACGTGCTAAAGCAGACTGTTTCCAAATGGTTATCTTAGGTTATTACCTTTTGTTATATCCACCACAGTAAGGCAATTTCAAGCATAGCAAGGCTCATTCTACTAGGGCCTTGGCTTCATTTATGGCTTTGTGGTAAAGGTTGGAGTCTGGAGGTATTCTAGAAGCAGCATTTTGGCCCACTCTGCATACCTTGATGAAGGATTACAAACTAGATTCCTTTTCCAGTTGTAGGACAGGACTTGGTAAGAATAGTCGCCAGGGGTTCCTGGACTCTCATCCTCCCTTCCCCTACTCTGACTAAGCTGTGCTACTCTATCCATATAGCTAAGGCTACTGCAACAGTGATCAGTATGATGAACATAGTACAGTTGTGTAAGTAAACTTACTGTAATGTAGATGCTCGATTGATCACTGCTGCAGTGGCTGCTCCCTCCCTCCACTCTCCTTATTTCTGTACATTTCTACTGGTAGTGTAAGGAACTCTAACTTTAGTCTCCTAGTATTGATGTTTTTTGGGCTGTAGACTCCCTTTCTCAGCGTGAATGCTCAGCAGGCTTTGCTCTCAGACCACTTTTTCTCTTCAGTTCATCTCAAACTAAATAATGGTTTGGGCCCATGAGAGTTGCCATGAAGTTTTGGAAGCTAGTCGGCTGTTGTATTCCTTGCTAGATGTAACCCATACAGCTAAGGCTACTACAGCAGTGACCATTCGAACATCTGCTGATGTTCTTCGTGTTTCATGTTGGTCATCACATTTGGGTTATCCCTGCCAAGGTAGCCTTCAGCTGGCCTGAATACCAGAGGCTTAGTATTTCAGCGTCAGTTGCTGTTGCTTCAGGACTGATGTCAGGTTATCAGTATAAAGTAAGGCAGTCAACGCCATTACATCAGTCTTTCTTGCTATTGAGCCTGAAGCAGAAGCAGTTTGCACGAGTTCCGGTCGGTCGCTAACTGAGTTTCGACTACCAAATTGAAGCTGAAGTCTTCTAAAGCCAAGTACCCCGTTGGGGGTCCTTTTTTCTTGCACTAACCGATGTCAGAAAAAATTAACAATTGTTTTGCCTGTGGAAAGCAAATACCACACAGAGACTTCCATTCTTACTGCGTCACATGTTTAGGCCCAGACCACGATGTCCCCCACTGTCGCTTCTGTGCTTTGTTCAACGCCAGAACTATCCGTTGTTGGGCCCTTATTGTAGGTAGATATTTTCTCTTACAGTCCTCATACTCCGATATGGCTTCGGTAAGCCATCCGACAGCAGATCTTACAAAAAAAGTAACGATAAAGACAGAGACAGACCGCACAGGTCCAGACCTACCAATGACGCTCCCATTAAGCTAGTCGTCAGTTCTCTGTTCCTCAGTGAGGCGCTTTTGCAGTCCCGGATGCCTGCTCCTGTGGATTTTCAGGCCGCTACCAAGACCCTTTTAGAGTCTGGTATGCCGCAAAACTTTTCTTCGACTAAAGATCCTGCGGTCATCTCTCCCTTGGATGAGTCCGTTGCCGCTGAGCAGGCACCTGCTACCAAGGAAGTCCTTCGCAATACCGATTCTCGACACAAACTGACATCTTGTTTTGCGACACGTTCTTTCGAAAACGACCGAGTTTCTTAGGCCCAGGGTACGAACCACACCCAAAAAACCGATGACCCAATCTCAGGCACCTGCTTCCTTGCCTCAGTCTCAAAGGATTAAAATGGCGGAAGACCTTATCATGCTTATCAGGGGAAACCAAGCTACCCCCTCCAAAAGGAAAAGAGATCTGTCCCGTGTAGTTTTGTCTGAATAAGAGTCAGATGACTCTGATGCATCTGAATATGAAGACATTCAACCCCTCTCTACTTATGAGGATTCTGATGCAGAGGATTCCATCCCTTCAGCCTCTCCCCCAGATGATTTTTCCTTTGGGGAAATCCTTCATACCTTAAGGGAACATTTCCAATGGGAGAGTCAGGGCGACCCTCAGTCTAAAAAGAAACTCAGGGAATTCTTAGATCTTCCACAGCACAGACCCTTGGCCATCCCCCCAGTCCTGGATGTTGTGGAGGATGTTTTCCTGGAATCCAGCTTGACTCCTGACACCCTCCCTCCTGCACCCAGAAAACCAGACTGGTACAACAGAGTCCCTGACACGCACAAATTTTCTTTTTAAAAATCCTACTGCTGACCCTGAGTAATTTCTCAAGGACCTAAAGGGATTAAAGCAACCTCTGCTAAGAATTCCACCCCCTCAGATAGGGATTCCCGAGCACTAGACAGATGGGGTAAAAAAGTATACACCTCAGCTACTCTTGCTATCAGGGCACAAAACTGTCAGTTCCATATGCTAAAATTTCAGCAACATACTCTGGAACTCCTCAAACAAAAAATGTCTTTTTTTTTCCTGCTTATGCAGCATCTAAAGAGTTATAAGAGTTAATGCATTCTGCAAGTCAAGTAACTAAACACACCTTGCACTGTGGTTTTGACACCCTAGAAGCTTCTTGCAGGGCAGCAGTCACCAGATCTGTCATTAGAAGGCATGCATGGCTTAAGGAACAGCCCTTGCCAGACCATGTCAAATCTAAATTGTTGGATGCCCACTTGCACAAAGACAATTTATTTGGCACTAAGGCAGAAGAGGTCTTAAAAAAGATGTAAGAAAAAGCAAAATCTATGCAGATAGTTAAGGATTTCCTACAGGTCCAGCAAGCATTGTCCCACTAAACACTGGTCCTTTCCTGCTCCCACTAAGCCAGTTCAGTCCAGACCCTGGGGAATCAGAACCCCCAGACAGCAGCCACAAGGAATATAGAGATCTAAGCAGTGGACTACCTCCACTTCAAAACAAACGAGTTCTTAGCCACCCCCTTATGATAAGAACTCACACTGACTCATCTCCACCAGCCCATCCCTCTACCCACCTTCACTTACCCCTAGGAGGAAAACTCTCCTTTCACGCAAGCACCTGGGCCACCATTACCAATGACCGCTGGGTTCTCAACATAGTGTCCCAGGGATACAAATTTTCTTTCCACACCCTTCCAACCCCAAAAGGGTTCCCAGATCTACCTCCAAACCAGTGGGCAGAGTCGTAAAAGCAAGTTCTTTCCCTGCTGTCTATGAGGGCAGTAGAGCACGTTCCTACAGAACAAACATGCCAGGGTTTCTACTCCAGACTTTTTCTGGTAACCAGAAAAGAGGACAACTGGCACCCCATCCTCGATCTGTCCATTCTAAACGCCTTCCTGGTGACCCCAAAATTCAAAATGCTCACCCTTCAGCAGCTGCTACCCATGCTCTCCAAGGATGCTTGGCTAAACACCCTAGATCTAAAAGAGGCCTACCACCACATTCCTATCAGGGAATCATGCAGGAAATATCTCCGTTTCAGGGCAGGATCTCAGCAGTTTCAGTTCTCTGCACTTCCCTTTGGCTTATCTACTGCTCCCAGAGTTTTCACAAAATGTCTGGCTCCGGCCATTGCCTTTTGCAGACAAAGGAATATCCAGATATACCCATACTTAGATGACTGCCAAACTCAGGCAGACAGCCAGGAAAAGCTGCTCAACCACCTGGCCTTTGTAAAGTCCCTACTAACCTCACTAGGGTACACAATCAACGAAAATAAATCCAAACAGGTGCCCACCCAAAGGATTATATTTTTGGGTGCAAGCCTGGACACAGCATCCCAGATGTCATTCCTTACACCAGAAAAGCAAATTTTCCTGACAGCCTACTTCTCTCAACTAGCCAATGGACCCCAGCTATCTGCAAGGAAAATCCTGGAAGCTCTGGGGTTCATGGCATCTTGCATACTACTCATTCCATATGCCAGACTGCATATGAGGAAACTTCAGTGGTACCTAAAAAGCCTTTGGTGTCAACACTCTCAAGACCTGGAGACTCTTATACCTATAATTCCTTGCCTCAGAAAAGATTTTCTTTGGTGGGCAACAGCATGCTCCCACAACAAGGGACTACCTTTCTCACCACCCCTCGCCACCCAGATTTTCACCACCACATATGCATCAGACTATGCCTGGGGTGCACACCTCGATGGCAGGTGCATACAGGGCCAATGGAGCCTACAGCAAATCCCTCTGCACATCAGCCAGAAAGAGATGATGGCTTTCCAGCATGCCTTGATAGCTTTCAAGCCCCTTCTCTCCCCAGGGGCTCTCCTGATCAAAACAGACAACACCACTGTAATGTGGTATATCAACAAGCAGGGAGGGACTCACTCCTACCCTCTATGCAGGCTGGCCATGACTTTTTGGCACACAACCTCTGCCATGCAACTCCACCTGTTAGCACAATTCATGCCAGGTTCTCTCAACTCTCTGGCAGACCAATAAAGCAGAAATCTGCTGGACCTACACGAGTGGCAGCTCAACAGAAGAGCCTTCACCCTAATAATTCGGAAATGGGGCACCCCGAAGGTCAAACTCTTTGCCTCCCACACCAACCATCAGCTCAGCAAATTTTGCACCAGGGAGCATCACTGCATGGCTTGGATGCATCTCATCTTATGTTCCACAAATAGAGAAATCAGTGAACCATGTCAAATGTTGAGTAATGCTATTCTACCAAAGTAGGTCAGTGTTTGAAAAATCTTACCAGTACCTATCTCTGGATCTGCAACATATAAAATGATGTTCTCTGCAAACAGCTGTATTTTGGGTTCATAGGTAAGTACTAGGCTAGCTGTCCTTGTAGCCCATTTTAAGCCTAGCCAATTTCCTATTTGCATTAGAAGTAACTTATCCCACTTGGTTATAGATTGGCCTTACCCATCCCATGGTCAATAAATGTATATTAACCCTAATAAGAGTAACTGGGATCACACTGGGATCATATAAATTCCTATGTCACAAGATGTGTTGCCAACTGGCTCACTGACAGAACCCACACTGTGAAAGTAGCAGACTCCAAATCCGACTTCAGACCAGTGACAAGTGGAGTACCACAGGGTTCAGTCCTGGGTCCTCTCCTGTTAGGTATCTACTTTTCTGAAGTACAGGCTAACACAGAAGGTCTTTGGCTAATGAAGTTCACAGATGACTGCAAACTAGGAGCCATAATCGAAACTCCTAACAATGTGGACATCCCTACAAAAGGGCCTCACGGAGAAAGATGCCTGGTGTCAAAGCCATGGCCTCAAGCTCAATGCCAAAAAGTGCATTGTCATCCCCTTTGGTAAAAACTCTGTACCCATGAACTTCCACATAGGTGGTAGTCTACTTAACACTGAAGTGTAAGAGACCTTGTGACACAGGTGGACAGTAGTCTCTCCTTTGATAATCACATCGCCACAGTAGTCAGGAAATTCTTCTACGTGGCACACCTCATCACAACAGTTTCTTATTCAGGAAAAAAAGAGGTCATTGTTCCCCTTTACTCGTCACTCATTAGACCCATTATAGAGTACAACACCCCTTTTGGTATGTACCTCACAAGGCATCTACAACAACTGGAAAGGCCACAGAAATACCTCACAAAGAGGATTGCCATCCTCAAACAGATGCCCTACACAGACCATCTCAAAAGCTCCAGCTTTACTTCGTCACATATCACCTACTCAGAGGCGATCTCTGCCTAACATACAAAGCTATGTCAAACCCAGAGCTGTTGGACATGCTCCACTTAAAGAAATCCCAATCCCTCCGAGCTACATGCTCTAGAGACCTAAACTTTGTCACTGCAATAAACAGAACATGCTGGAGGGATAGATTCATGTCCCAGAGACTTCCCATACTCTGGAACAAACTACCTAGCTATATCAAACAAAGCTCCTCATTAGCACTCTTCAAGAAAAATCTTGATGATTGGATGGGAAATAGGAAATTCACCCCGGGGATCACCTCTGTGGCTTTGCTCGATAGGGGCACAGGAAAATAATTTTCTTGGGTGGCAAAAGCCAGGGTACCTTTTTGGCTAGGCTTATATAGGCTCTAGGGCAAATAGCCTAGTACCTAACTATGTACCTACCTATGAACCATAGATAATTTGAGGGGACCCATGCATGGGATAAGGCATATAGGAGCTGCCTCTGTTCATTAGTAGTATGGGAGCAGTCTTGGGGTAAATCCTCTGTTGTTCCCCACCTCAGTCATATCCTGTTATGTCTGACAAACTTAAATCTGTAGCCAGTGGTTGTAAGTAGAGGGTGAACAAAAGAAGCAAAAGGGGACAACCCTGTCTGATGCACTACCCAGAGGTATTGCCATTGAAAACACTCCACATGACATATATTAGATATTAATTTTGTCCACTGACTGGGAATATTAAAAACCATACAGATCCTTTTGATCAATTCCCAACTAACCCTGTCAAAGGCCTTTTATGCATCACGTCCAATGAGCATGGAGTTTTTTTTCACTTTGAGACACATTTTGCTTTATTATTGATATTCTGTTGCTATTACTAAAAGTTTGCCTGCCTCTTTAAATCCCATTTAGTGCATATCTTTTACTTTTGTAAGTGTATTTACAAGTATTTTTGACAGTATTGTCATTAAAACTTTGTAATCGTGGTTCAGTATTGGTATAGGTCTGTATGACCTTGGATCTGAAGGGTCCTTTACTACTTTGGGAATGACTACCACTATAGCTTCTTGCCAGGAGAGGGGCTGTGCTCTCTCTTTCTCTCTCTCTCTCTCTCTCTCAGCATCATAGCATGCATTTTCAGCTATGCCTTACTTGTGTATTTGTCCTTTCCTTAACTTCTGCAGGGATTCTATTGCTCCATGGAGGTTTTTTCATTGTGGATTCACTTGTTATGGCCTCTCTAATTTCAACTTTATGTATCTTCTTCATTAAGATCTTGCCTTCTTTGTCGGACACATTGGGTAGCCCTAGTTGTCCCAGATATATTTCCATTTCACATGTATTACTCTCTCCTAAATCTTTACTATATAATTTGCTGTAATAATTGATGAAAACCTCTCTGATGTTTTCCATGTTTGTCTCAGTTTTATTATTCTCAGAATTCCTTATCTTTGTTATCATTCTCTCTTCTTTTCTTATCCTTTTGGCTAAAAGCTTCATTGTCCTCACATTGGTACTAAAATACTGTTCTCCAAGAACCATTGCCCTCAGTTCGGCCAAATTCTTAAGTAATTCAAACAAGGAGCCTGTAGTTGTTTAATTTGGTGTCCCAACCTCATTGAATATTCCCATCTACTCCGTGACTGTAAATCTTTCAAATTCCTTATCCCCACTTGATATTTTTCATTGCTTGCATTTCAGACTTTTTTAGCTTTAGTGTCTGTTAGAGTCCTTGTTTTTAATTTATACTTTATATCACAATCTTCAAATAGACTTGCTTCTTACAGCCTTAGGTATTCCAACATTTTCAGTAAGTCTGATGATCTGTCCACTCAGGAAGCATTTTTTTCTTTAAGACCTACATGGGGAAATGCTAGTAATCTTCAGTATACTTCTGCTTATGTCTTCATCTAGAAACTTGCAGCAGTGCATGATCGGAAAAAAGAACAGGATTGATCTTTGTCACTAGAACCATGTATTTTCCTGAGAAGAAGAGTAGTCTGCATTACTGATGGCAAGTTTCATCACATCTGCTAATCCAGAAATACACATGTACTTCTCTAAACATTTAACTTCAGGTAGAATTTTATATCTCCTGTGTCCCATGATACATCTGCCATACTGCCTACACTATTTCAGTCTTCTGCTACAATCAGAAGTCTAGATTGGAAAGTGATTATTTCAACCTTAATCTTCTTGATATTATTTATTGTGTTTTTTTGTAGGTATGTATACTGTGGCAAATGTTAGTTTACCCCTGCCAAATTACCTTTCACAGCTACATATCTTCCTAAGTTATCCTCCTCTTCCTGTACTGTAATACCTATATCTGTTTTAATAACCTTTTTGTCTTTCTCACCCTTTCTATTCCAGCAAACACCCTTCCTCATCACTTCCTTTTATCATAATCATATGTTTGCTGGTTGCTAGGTGGGTTTCCTTCAGCTTCGTTGTATGCACATCACTTCTCTCAGTGTATGCTAAATCTTAACTCGTTGGCAGGTAACAGAGAAAAGTTAATATTCTAAGTCAGAATTTTTATTTTTTGCTTTGTTAAATTTCCATGCTTTTCGTCTGCCAGTACAGCACTTTGATGTGGTTTCTACTTGTCCGTGTCCCGTAATTGCCCTTTCTGCAGGTACTTTTGCTAATCTTCCTATTTTTACAATTTTCCTTATTTTTTCTAGGGTCAGTGCTTTTACATAAAATGTAAATAGTAGCTCCTTAATACCCTAACAAAAACATCCCCATATGCTATATACAAATACTACCTAGCTTCCAATCTCCTTCACTCAAGCTATTACTCTGACATAGCAGTGAAGATGCCTGTTCAAGGTAACTGCTTTAAATGCCAGTCTCCCTTCAGGCTAAAGAACCATACCTTTCTTGCTGCTTAAAGTTCTCAACATGCTAACCCTTTTCTGAATTAACTTATCTGCCTAAACAGCAGTATTTTCCATATGCCCCATCGATGTTATTTAGTTTCACTATAAATGATTTTCACCATAAAAGTCGCTTTCATAGTGTCTCTCTCATTAAATGCATATCTCTATAGTCTAACTAAAGGACTGTACTCCTTCACATTTATTTCACAGATCAAATTCATTAACCAGCCTGACAAGGTCTCCTCCCTGCCTACTGCTAAAACAGCTCAATAAGTGTAGTATGTAAATGGAGAGATTTCCTTTTCTGGCCTGTCCTAAAACTTGGCTTCTTTAGGTGCTGCCAGAGGAAAATAGCCCTCCCACTACACAAGTGCATTCAGAGGCTAAGCATTGAGCTAGTTTGCAGCTCGACAGCCATTGCGTATCGAGATATAGATGATTTTGTATTCTTTGTTTAAAATTTATTTGCTAGCTAACCGTCTCATTATTCAGAAAACTGCACACATGCTGGCTTACATATTTTAATGCTAACTTAACAAAGGAAAACCGAAAAGAAATAGAAATGCTACCTCCATTCCCCACTCCTAACTACTATTGCCACAATGTATGCAAACATTTTAATTTTCTGCCTTTACTGAGATCACTGTTACTATGAAAGTTGTGCATCATGTTCTCTACGTTATTCGATAAAAGATGAAATCTGAAACATACAAATTGTTAGCAGTAGGATCAGAATTATGAAAACAGAAAAGAGGAGAACAGAATCCTTCACCAAACTGGTTTCAAAGACCAAATATAACATCCCGGGGTTTTAACCTTATTTTAGAATTATCCAGATAAAGTCTTGTTTGTGTACCCCACAATTAGTTCTGTTTTTTTCGGTTTGATCAGTCTTTTACAGTGTTCTCTCATCTCTGTTGTTTTCTTTACCAATGTTTTACTGGAACACAGGAAAAGGTTTGCGGCAGTGTTTTCTAGTGGGGAAAACACTGAACTCTTTTCCGTCTCACTGTGATGGCTACCATTTCCCTCTCAAGACTGTTCAGTGCCAAATTCTTCTCTCCTCTTTGTCAAGTCTTGTCAAGTTATTCCATGATATAAGTCCAAGTGGAAAGATGATTCTGAATGGGGCTGGATATATATTAGCCAGAAGCCAGACATAATTTTACAATTGGGATGAAGGCATTTCTTTTTCTACTTGCCAGCATGAGGAAGTCATGGTTGACAAAGTCTGTGACATATTACATTTGCGAGATTGTTCCATTTTTATTTTTCACAAGTTGAATAGTATATATTTTTTTTCAGCTGAAATTAGTAATTTAGACAGTATCACTCTGGGATCATTTCAATTTCTTCCTGACGGAACAGTCACTCTGTGGACCCTTTCTATCATTGTGGCAGCCCTCTGGGAACCAGTCCATGTATGAAGGCAGTTCATCATAATTTCTTTATAGTCCCATCCTGCCACCTTCTCAGGGAATGCTGAGAACCTGCAGTTCTCCCTCCTTGATCTAAGATAACCTCTAGACCTGTTAGTTTGTAGCTAATTTCATTAAGCTTCAGTTCCTGCTTGGTCAGCTTTTCCTTCTTTTCCCACTGTGCTGTCTGCATCACCAGTCTCTCATCTCTATGGCATGTTAAGACTTCCTCCATTTCCCTCAATTCTTTATTGTCAGATGTATTGTATTCCATTAGAGAGCTGCTAATTTTGTGTATTTCCATAGGAATTTGGTCAGTCTTTTTTCTAGAGTGGCAGGTGCATTTTCATAGACCATAGCCATTTTCCTGTTGTTTACCAATGGCTTACCTTCTGTATTCCAAGGAGCTTTTTGTGAATTTGCTGTATTCTAAGTTTTTTCTTTCACTTTTATAATTTGTCTGTTTTTTCTGGTTGTCACGTGCACATTCAACAAAGTACCGTTGATTAAGTACTGAAAATTTTATCAGCTTTTCAATATTCTAATGGCTTCCCAACCACAGGGAAATTTCTAGCTGCTCACACCAAAACTTCCATGCTGGAAGTCTCCAAGAATTTCTGTTTTTGGTGATTTTTTTAAAATTATATTTTATTTTTACTGGTGTTAACTTTTTTGTATTAAATTTGGTTGGCTTTCAGGTATTTTTCCCACTCACTGGCACGCTGGATGTAGTTCTGCTTTCCCATGTTTAGTCATTGCTACCCTTTGCAACCAAGTATGCCTAGTGTAAACAGATTTTTACCTTGCTGATAGACATGAACAATTTTTTTTCTTCACCATAAAGCACAACACTAGCTCATATTACATTGGTCTTAAGTTTCATGATACCGCAACATAAAACTGTCTGAAAATGTAGATCTCTGAAGCTTTTTGGCCATGGGACACAATGGTGTCTTGAAAAGGGCTTCAACTTTGGCATCTGTTCCTTCCTCCTCCTCCTCTAAGAAATGTAAAGAAGGTAAATGCAGATGATATTCACCCAAGTCTTTCAGTGTCCAAATCTGTTAGTGAAAAGATCACTTGGGTCATATCCTTGTGTTGTGTTCCTAATACAAACTTAGACTTCGAAGCACTTCTTTGAGGACTTACCTACCAATGGTTGGTTTGAGTTTGGTCAATACCTAAATCTCCCCGATCTTAATTTTTCAGTGTCTTTAATTAAGAAGTCTGCCATTCTGAGACTTAAGCTGTTAGATTGCAGCCATGTTTTGTAGCATGTTAACACTTTTAGGGTGTTTCTCCTTTTCTTTATGATTGTGTGACTATAAAGTTATTATATATACAAGTAAGGGGACACGGGTGTTCAGGGGGCAAACATCCTGAGAAAACATGGTTTTAGCCTTGTAGGGAGTGGTATTAATGATTTGTCATTGATCTTACCTTTTGGCCACTTGGGAGATGATGTTTCTTAGAGGAAGCCTCCCGTGGAACAAAAGATGTTCATCATTCACATTTCCTCAGTGGTATTTGGGTTCTGTGCCTGCACAAATACCTACACTGGCAACTTTCCGGAGCTCAGAATCCCCTCCCCTTCCTCTGTGTTTGGGGATTAACTAAGTGCTTTCCATCAGGGGAAGCCTAATTCCTCTCACTGAAAGTCAGTTATTCAGTCTTTAGTGCCTGCTGAAGGATGTGTACAGTTGAATATCCTCAGCAGCCTGTGTTGGTGATTTACAGCTTCCAAATACTCCAATAAGATCCATTTTGGAACTTCCCTTTTTCTTTATTGTTATATATATTTGTCTTATTTATGTTTTATATAAAAAAATAATATATGTGTTAACTTGTTATTTTAATATACATGCTATTTTTATTTTATTTATTTATTTAACATTTGTTTACTGGGAAAGTCTGACTGGGACAGAGCCCATTTTCAGCAGAGGCCCAGGGAGAAATGCTCCAGATGCATGCCTTTGGAATGTGGGAGGAAACTGGAGCACCCGGACGAAACCCACGCAAATGCAGGGAGGACATGCAGATTCCACATAGAAGGCACCCCAGCCGAGAATCGAACCGTAGAACCTCTTTCTGTGAGGCGACAATGCTGACTGCTGCACTACTATGCTGCCCAAGAAGCCTGTTGTTTATCTGCTTCATTTTTGAGTTCTGACAGGAAAATGTTGTACTTATTTAAAACTTTTGTAGCCATTTTTATTGTTACATCATGATTTTACAGAGAATTGCTTTATTTGTATTCTGTGAGATTTTTTTTCCATTTCTGATAAGGGAATCTCTTAAGTAAATGCTTATTTTTGCTGTTTTAAAATGTTTCTATTTCATTTAAGGGCATATACTTGATTTTTTGTCACTGTCTGGCAAGGGAATTTTACTCGATACTGTGGCTGTGTGTGCTGTTTGCTATATGCTGCAAATTGTAGAACAAGGCTTAGCACAGTTTAAACTTTCTGCTATATTTTATGCAGTTTCGCCCTATTTACTGTGTGGGAACATAGTTTATATTTTATATTGTTGTTGCCCTTATTCAGCCCTTAATAGTGTCAGTGTGTTATTCTGGCTGGTGTTTTTTCTGATGTGATGGATACTGATGTGGCTGTCCTCCATCAAATCCATTTGCACCTAAGAAGAAACGATTCAACAAAAACATGCCTCAGCCTTCAGTTTGTGAATCTGTTGTTGCTGTAAGCCGACTCGCAGACCACTTGCCTTTTTCCCCATTACTCTGTGGTGTGAGCCCAAGCCCTCTATGGTACAGGGTTCAAGCACATGCTCTGGGGCTCTTCCTGTATTCTGTTTAAGTATGGGAGAACCAAACCCTCTAGGTACATGAGAGGTCTGGGGTAAGAGACCCATTGGCATAATACTGTGTCCCAAGATATTTTGTCCTGTAGTGCATTTCATAGTAAGAAGAAACAGGAACTTCAGCACATGAGAGACAGTTATGTTCGTACCATGTATAGGGCTGATGTGATTTTTTTTAGCTAAGAGTGTTTTACAATCAGCTAATCTTGGAGACTATGCTCCTATTCAGAATGACTATGGGGCTACCTTCTGTAGAGATCACTGTAATGCTACAGATTTTGATTGGGACTCTGATCCAGACAGTAGTGAGCACTCATGAGTCTGTCCAGTCTGATTCTTCGGAATTTGAATAGGTTCAAAAACCCAAGCAAGTGTTCACCTTTTCACAGGTGCCAGATAGGTTTAGAGATATATTCTACTGGAAGCAGCCTGGAGCTATGCCAAAGATTGGCAGAGTTTATTATCTTGTTAAGGATACGTTTCCAAATGTTTTGTTTGTTTATCCTCTGTCACTGGCCTTAGAAGATGTCTGTAAAACTTCTTTGGCTGGTGAACCAGTTCTTAAAAAGGCAATCAGGAAATACAAGGTGTACTCTAATCTTGTAACTCTCTTTGCTTCTTTGTCAGCTGACCCAGCTGCGGTTTCTCCAGCTGCAAAGTCTAACAAGAGAGGCTTGGCTGCTTCTAACTGTACACTGCTGGATAAAATTGGCAAGTGATTAAAATCTCGGAGAAAAAAGTTGGCTTAGTCTGGTAATGTAGTCTTTATCATTTTAAATTGTCAGGGCTTCATGTAGAAATTTATTTAGCAATGTGCTTACGGTTTAGATGATTTTGCTGTATTTTTGTCTGATGAACAGAAATGTTATTCATGAGATTGTTTCTAATGTGACTCTAGTGTCAAAACTTGCTGCTTATGTTGTATTGAGACGGAGTACTTGGTTACATAACCAGAATTTTAGTGAGGGTTTAAAAAATTGACCTTTTGAATGCTTCTTTAAGCTATCAGTTGGTGTTTGGATCTGCTGCTACACAAATTCCTAAACAATGGGATGATAAAAGTAAACTGATGCATGGGGTATCTAGAATGCTGCATATTCCCAGGTTCTTCCCTAATAAGGCATCAAACTTCAAAGCACAAAACAAACAAAAGTCACAGCCTAACAAAAGTCAGGGTAGCAAGAGGAAGTGGCAGTTGGATAATGCTTCCAAACCAAATTAAATGAGTCCCACCCCCCAAAAAAGATTTTCCACCTGTTAAAGTATGACTATACCAAGACTATGGGCATACCATCCCTTATTACCGTCCTTCCTTCCCTTACACCTTTCCTCATGCTTTAGCACAGACCAGTAGCATGTCCCCACATATGCTCTCAGACAAGTGGGTCCTGAAAATAATTCAGTAAGGATATTCTATTTATTTATTTATTTATTTTACTTTTGTTAACCGGGAAAGTCCGACTGGATACAGGTCCATTTTCAGCATACGCCCGGGGAGAAAAGCTCCACATGTACATAGATACAGAAGACTTTACAACTATAGATTTTTTATACAAGAACATATAGATACGTATTCCAGATTTGCCGGAATATATACAGAAAAACTTTACAATTATTAATTTTTATCCTAGAACACCTACATTTTTAGTAGTACATAGTTGTGCAAGTAGCCATACCGTTCAGTAGTACAATCCATGAGAAATGAGGCGTAATCATTCTTGTAAAACATGTAAGTAAAATCTCCTCCAAGTAGTCCACAGCAGATGTAAAACACAGATTTTAATGACAGAATAAAGTACAGATAAGCGCTTATCTGCATTTTATTCTGTCATTAAAATCTGTGTTTTACATCTGCTGTGGACTACTTGGAGGAGATTGTGCTTGTACATTTTCACTTGTTGCACTTCGGTGGTTAACTTTCTCTAGGCATCGTCCTCCTTTTTTGCTGTTCTTAATTATTCTTGTAAAACAGTTGATGTTTCAGACTTATTATAAAGACAGTTTCTATGTGTAGCCAGGGGATATAGTGATACAAAGTGAATAGTGAGTAGGTTGGTCTGGGTTTGTACAGGGGCATAACCAGTGAATTTTTAGGCATTTTTTAAGAGAAGTTTTAAATTGGGTTAAGGAGTAGACTGCAATAAATTCAGCAGGAAGTAGGTTCCAGCTTTTGCTGACAGAGTTGGAAAATAATGACTCACTAGTTAATTTGTTGGATTTAACAGTTTGTACTAGCATTCTGTTAGAAGAGCGGAGAGTTTTTAGGTTACTGTAGGGAGTGATTATATTTTTGAGTATGGGCACGATTTCTGGCTAGTAAAGAACTTTGTAAGCAACTATTTGAGAGAGGCATAAAAAAGGTTGATAGTAAATGTGTATGGGCAATCACAGTCCTAGCAGATGGGGCTAGAATGGCTTAATCTTCTATAAAGACCCGAGTTTCTTAGCGACTGTTTTAATGGTTCAATCGTTGTGAGCATCAAACTTAAGATTATTGTCGACTATTACACATAATAGTTTAGTAGTAGGTTCGGGGGGGAATTATGGTGCCATTGTTAGATGTTAATGGTAAATGATGGCAGAGGGACCTTACGAATGGGGGTGAAGAGTAACAGCTTTGTTTTATTTGGATTTAATAGTAGATGCCAATCAGTGAGCCAGTTTTCAACTTTGTTAAAGGTATTTTGGGATAAAGTCTGTAAGTCTGTTGGGGAGGTAGCAGAACAGATTAGGGTAGAGTCATCTGCATATTGAATGCAGGTTGTATTTGGGATGACTGTATAGAGATCATTAATGAAGATAGAGAACAGGAGAGGTCCTAATATTGACCCCTGAGGGACTCCAAGGGTGTAATAGTAGTAATAGGGAGGATAAGTTATCCTTCCATAGTACAGCTTGTTGTCTGTGGCTTAGATAGGAATGAAGCCAGCAAATTGCCAGGTTATCTATGGAGAGAGTTTTTAGTGTCCGTAGGAGTAGCTGGTGGTTTACCATATCAAATACCTTGGATAGGTCTAGAAAGAGGGCAAAGGAAAGCTTGTTATTGCTACAGTTTTGATTTGTTGTATGAGAGAAGGATAGAGGGGCTGAGGATGTACTTTGGTGGGGTCTAAATCCGTGCTAAGAGGGGGCTAGGAGATTGCTCAAATTGAGGTAGGGTAAGAATTGCTTATGGATACATTTTTCCATAGTTTTAGCCAAGGGTGACAGGATGAAAGTAGGCCTATAATTTGATAGTTCAGTGGAACTACCCCCTTTATGGACAGGAATAACATGGGAAATTTTTCGAGATGGAGGGGATATAAGCTTCCGAGATGGTTCTATTGATTAATATTGAAATGGGATATGTTATTACGTCTGCGGCTTTTTGAAGGTATTCTGCAGGGAGAAGGTCTGCCAAGTAGGGTGGTGGGTTTCAGTTTCTTGATTAACGATCTGATAAGTGATGTTGGTACTGGTTGAAAGTTGAAGGAGAGGTGAGTATTGGGTGTGGGGGCAGTTGGATTTGGGGTATTGGGAGCTAGTTGGTTGGCAAGGGATTGAATATTTTCTGTAAAGAAAGTGTTAAAGCTGTTAGCAATATTTTCCTGGAGGTTTTTGGAGGGTAGTTGAGGGGGTAGGGGTAGTAGAATGTCCTGGGTGAAGAAGGTTATTTATACTAGACCAAAATTTTTGTGGTCGATTTTGGTGTTTTTGTTGCAGGTTACAGTAATAGTTTTTTTTGTCTAGGACAATAGACTTCTTTGTAACATTCCTTAGTTGTTTATATATAAGTTGGTCCTTTAGAGCTTTAGTGGTTCTCCAAGAGGCCCAAGCTTTATTTCTACGTACAATGTTTTTGTCTAGTTTCTTTAGACAGCCATGGTGCTATTTTTTTATTGGTTCTGACAGTACGGATAGGTGTGGGGTTATCAAGGATAGTAAGAAATATGGAGTTAAAGTATGAAACTGCTTCGTCTAATGGAAGCAGTTTTAGACAAGACCAGTTGCATGACCGAAGTTCGTTTTGGAATTTAGTTTGATTCTTTTTAGTTTGGTTCTTATTGCTTCTAATAGTTCTGAAGGTAGATAGTTGGAGGATATCAGTTTTTTGCCTGAGTATATAAGTGAGGAAGTAGTCACTTATTTCCTAAGGTTGGGTGCCTGCTTTATACATTTGGGGGTGGTTGAGTTGAGAGACTCTTGGCAGTGGACAGAAAATCCTCCTCCTTTCAGAGAAGTCCCCTTCCCACCAAACACCCACCTTTGAACTAATGACTTTTAGAAGAGCTAGACCTTAGAAGGGAACCACTTTTCCTTATGTTGAGCTCCAGATATCGCTTCCTTTTACCAGGGTGCTAATATTTTTTTTGACACTGTAAGCCAGCAAACAAGATCTGAGGTATGTTATAGGGATAGAGCATTATGGGTAAGAGACTAGCTCTCTAAAGTTATCTGTTGGCCACAAGCTGTAAACAACAGCTGAGTTAGATTCAATGGTTGGATCTGAACCCAGTTGTTGAGGGAGAATGAAAATGGATAACAGAGATGGAATGTTATGGTGAGTACATAACTTCTTTCTATTGACCATGGGATGGGTAAGGCCAATTTATAACTAAATGGGATAGATAAGTAATAATAAATAACCTATGAACCAAGTACCTGCTTCCCTTGGAGTTCCTGGTGCCATCACTGGATTTTGCAAAATGAATAACAGTGGTGGAGGGCTTTGATGTCTTTCAATCCAGACCAACCCTTCTCCCTCCAGACCTCAGTACAGTCAGTCCAGACGGACTCATTAGATTTTGCATGGATAACAGTGTACAGGGAAGATGAAGTGCAAGGTGAGCAGGGTCCTTCACATGCTATAAAGCAGTGTCATTCACATGCTACAAAGCAGGGTTCTTCACATGTTACAAAGTACATAAACATCAAAGAAATGTTAGCAGTGATTCAGACCTTAAAGTTCTTCAGCACTTATGGTGTCCCCTTTTATTGGTGACACTTCACACCACAGTCATGTGGTACCTGAACAAACAAGGGGGTGCAAGGTCAAACCTTATTTGCCAGTGATGGCCTGGGAGCTAGTCTTACAACATTCTCTGATGGTTTAGGCCTCTTACATCCCATCAGAGCAAAACGTTGTGGCAGACAGACTAAAACAAAGGAAAGAAAATTCTGAATGCCTTGGATGTGCATATGCAGCTCAGGTACTGCCTTGACAGGACTAAGCCATTCAGGAAAGCTGAACAGCTGTTTACTTTCTTTCTCTGGGGCTAAGAAAGTCAACCTGTCTGTAAGCAGATGAATGCTCATTGGTTGTTGTCTGATGTTTTTTTTTTTCTCCCACCATGGGTAATTCTATTCCAGGCAAGGTAAAGGCACATTCACCAGAGCTGTGTCCTCTTTGGTGGCTTACTGGAAAGGAGTTGACTATAGCAGCATTCTAGGGGCAGCTAATTGGTCCTCTATTCATACCCTTACAAAACACTACACACTGGATGCTTTTTCTAGCTCTAGAGCAGGCTTTGCAAGGACCATTCTCCAGGGGCTCCTGGATCCTTATGCTTCCTTCTCCCAGGTAAGGTAAGTTTTGAGAGTCTACTCATATGCCACTGAGGCAGTGTGAATATGGAACTTAGTAAAGTTGAAGTTCTACTTACCTGTAATGTAGATGTTTGTATTTCACACTGCTTCTGCGACAGCACCCACCCACCATTCCCCTTATTTTGTATATAGTTCGATGGTATCCAGCTTTGTTGGGTTGTTTGGCTTTGGTTATTTGTGTTGGTGTTTTATGGCTGCGAGTTCTTTGGTTTCAGGCAACTCTTGTTTTTGGTCCTTCTTGCTTCATCCTGCTTAACACTTAAAGCCTGAACAACTGAGTGTCTGTGACAGTAGTTGGGCTTCTTGTGATGAGAGGGGTTTAGCCACCACCTCTATCACAGAGAGGCAGAGGAAGGAATTCTGACCCTGGAAAGCTGCCAGTGTAGGTGTTTGTGCAGGTACAGAATCCATATGCTACTAAGGCAGTGTAAAATTCTAACATCTACTGTTACAGGTAAGTAGGACTTGCGCAACTGTACATTTTAGATTCCATCAATAGAGTAGAACCTTCTCCTTCTATGGATATAGCGTCATCAGTTCATATAGATGTTACTAATGTTGCTAAACTGTACTTCTGACTCCTGATTTTTCTTCACTTCCTACAGTTTAAAAGTCCATGTAATCAAGCTGTGCAAGCATCTTAGCAATGAGGGCATTTTATTTTTAATGGCCTGACCCCTCCCCTGGTTGTGACATGACCACTTGCATTTACTCCTTCATATGTGATAGCAAAGGCTTGCAGCTTAGATGTTCACACACCTATCTTCCTGCAGCAGCCCTAATCATAAGCCTCCACTTTCCATCCAAAACGGTCATAGGAGGAGCAGCACAAGCCACTGCTCCCATCCTTCCTCCCAGACTGTGTTGTTAAGCACCCAGGCTGCTATTTGAACTTGGGTTGCTTGAGCCCTAGGTGGGGCTTTACCACTGTACACCACTGGTGCAGGTTAGACAACATAGTTGGTTTTAAAAATGTAACCACTTTGATGTAAAAAACACCAGGCTGTACTTGGAAACACAGTTCCTGGTCTAAACTCTTGGAACCAATCCTCAATCCTATCACAGGGGGTTTAGAAGTGGAAGAGGCTTCTCCTCCTCATGATAATACCAAATTTGGAATGATCTCCTGCCATATACAAGAATGGGACATTGACCAGCAGAGTATGTCTCCTTCCCCCTCAAAGGAGGCTCCATTAGGCCTGCCATTCTACCAAGCAGTCCAGACTGTGATCCAAGTTTCCAGGAAGGCAGGTTGTATATTTAGACCTTTCAAGGAGTGCTGTAAGTAACTGTAGAACCCAAAGCTGGATGTTGCTGTGTCTCCCAGGAGCTTCATGAAGAATCTGTTTGCTCAGGCATCTGCTGTCCTTCTCTGTGACAAAGATTCTTGATGGACAGTTTTGGGAAGTGATCTTTTGTTTTCTACATTTTCCCTGAGGACACTGAACTGTTGAACATGCTGTGTTTCTTGCAAGATGTCATAGGTAAAATGTAGTGTATGGTGGGTAGGTTCCTTTAAGGCGTCTTGAAAAAAGACTGTTAGGGAACATGCATCTGCTTTCATAATGGTTGGGAGTCGCATGGTCTGCATTACATACTGTTCTGTGGAAGACGTTTTTCTGTTTGCCAGTAGTTTTTTGTGTGACTCACAGACATTGCTCTGGATTCCAAAGCAAGCTTTTTCAACTCTCCATTTAAAGGTCCCTTGTTGAAGGCCAAACAGATAATGACCATTTGACAAGGATGAAGGAAAATGGGGCAGGACCTTACAGCTTTTGAAGGGAGTTTCCATCCCCTGTAGTGTTATTTTTGCCAGAATGCTGATGAGTCTTCAGCATCCATGGTGGTACAACAAGCAGTGCAAACAACAATCAGCAGCTGGATTCCAGCAGCCATTGGACTAGAGGTGGGATCCTGCGTGATGTTTGGTGTGGCTGTTGCTAGCTTCAGTACAGTACAGCAGTCCTAATACCCTTACAGACTGAGGTGGTTGGTGAAGGTTCTTCCTTCATGCCACAGCTTGGTTAAAGATGACCATGGAGACACGGGTAGTAAAAGTAATAACCTTTCATTCCCTTTCCCTTCTAACCTCCCTCTTTGCTGTTGCCAAACATCCCACCCCATTGGAAGGATCAAACAAAGCTGAAGGTGTAAAATCTCAAACCAAGGTCATTCAGGAGGTCTCATAAAACTAGCAAAAACTCTTGTTATTATTCTATATTTAAGTACAAAATAAAAAGACAAGCATCCTTCTTCCCATTCTAGATATGAGTTGTCTAAACACCTTCATTCCCAAAGAGTTCTTTCACGTGGTTACCTGTCAGTCATTCTTTTCATACTTATCCAGAGAAGGGATACTGGGTGTGCTGTTAGGATCTTCAAGATACTTAACTTACACAGAAAGAGATTACTTGATTTCAAGATGGGATCCTTTCTTCAATAGTATTTGCCACTTGTAACCCTGAGATAGTCTTGTCTGGCAGAAGGAGTCTGTGCTTTCCTTGTTCCACTTCCTTTGAGTCAAAATTAACTCTGTGAAGTCTCAATTTCGTCTCCCTATTAAAATGTCGATTGTTGAAAAAAGACTGAAAATCTGGGGAAGAGGGAATCTTGAAAATTGCTGTTCTTCTTTAAAGTTATTTTTGCAGGGGGGGGAGGGCAAGTCCTCCCCCTGCACCCTCCCATACTCTTGAAGTATATATACATACTCCAAGATTGCCATACCTTGGAGAAAAGGGAATATTCCTAGAAATGGCATCTCGGACATAGTATATGTAAGTCCGTTCTTTTCACCATTCATTCACTGTATTTTGGGACTTGCTTTGTGTGATTCACAATATTTCAAATTGCTGTTCCCAACTTCTGGCTTGAATATTCATTTTGTAGGCTGCCCCTAGATAACAGAATTTTGGCATCTTTGTATCTAAAGAGGTTTTAGGCTGGAGCATTCTAGAAGCAGTATACTTACTGTTGATGGAACCAAATCTCTCAGCAGGTATGTTTCTGTCAGATGTAGGTCTGATGGCTACTTCCATTGTCATGGTGCTATATGCTGGATCCACATGAGAGTCCTTTAATGTATTTCAAAGCTTAGTTGTTACAGGAGAATGATCTTTTGGATCTCCAAGTAAAATTATCTGGGGCCTGGAAAGCATGTCAAATTGTGGTCAGTTCCATACTATTTACTTATGTGAAGGTCCTTTACTTCAGTACTGTGCATTCATCCTGTGGTGTGGTGCCATCTAAGTGGGGGAGGGGGAGTGAGCCAAATAATATGTTCTCCCAGAATCCCTTTTGCATCCCAGCAGTCTAGAGATGACCATTGTCATCATCTTGGCATTTCAAAAACTTCTTCCCCAGAACATTCTGTTCATTCTTTCATTCTGAGAAACTGAAGTTCCTCTGGCATGTCAGCAAGTAGACCGGGAAACTCCCCTCCAGCCTGTAGTGCATAGAGACCATTAAGGTTTTGGGAGTAGATGACCATTGTGGGTGCTTCCTTTCAGTGGTAAATACTCCATGGTGGGTTGTCATTTGCCAGCAGGGCAGATTCATCCTCTGTCTTTTCATGTAATATATGGTTCTTGAGCCACTTTATGAACCTATTTCAGAAGTGATGGATACTCCTTTTGTGGCCCCTTTGCACCCCTTTACTACTGACAGATCTCGATAATATTATGTTATTCCACCTCCCAGTAGCTAGATTTGGGGTGCTGTAGTGAAGCTATCCTCTTGGAAATTTCCTTATGCTTTCCCCAATAGTGTAATCACAGGGTGAGATTTTGCAAGGCAATAGTGATTCTAATTATGCAGTTTTAGTTTTAACATATTTTGTTCTCTGTACTGTACATTATCCTCCTTCAGCATCCCCCTCAGTCTTTTTCCTGATAGGACTATTCTGACCCTTCTATCCAGAAGGACACATCTAGGTTTCTCATGACGTTAAACAGTATGGCTACTTCAGTCTTTGCCAGGTTTGCTTGCTTTTTAGACAGGGACTGTGTCCGTTGTATCTTGTTTTCAGAAACTTTATGCAAAAAAAAAAAAAAAAAAAAATCCAGAAAGACAAGTTATAAAAATGTTCCCTTTGGGCTTCTACACAGGGTCTGGGTCCTTGTTTGGCTCCTTTTCCTCAGATATTACATTTTCTAGCAGTCCTTCTGGTTGGTCCCTACATGTGTGGTTAATTCTACAAGATGCCACCCACATTGCCTTTGAGAACTCTGCTACTATGGCCCAAGTTCCCAGGAAATGCCAATTGTGTACTCAGTTCTGCTAAGGAATCCACAGTATGGGCAGGGACCTGAAACCTGACATTACTGTTTCCTGTGCATCCATGTGGAGAAATCCAGCTCCTGAAAGTCCTACTGTTGGACTTCTAGACAGGTGCTTAGAAGTAGTTCCTAGGACCATTAAGAGCCTTGCCAAATAGCCTCTTGAAATACTGTGTAATTTAATAGAGTTCACTTATTTTGTGTAGATGGCCTATGTAGGATATCCTAAGAAATAATTTGGCTGACCACCCAATTAACAAGATTCATTTTGAAAGTGTGAAGAGCATCCCTTTGTTAGACGTCTAGGAGGAGTTTGTTCTACAGGTATAAAATTCATTGTGTTAGGCACATCTCATGCTAGTGAGTCTTTATTTATTGATGTAGGCTATTGAAGTTCATTGAAATCCTTGTTATGGGTGAGCAGCTATGGGTTCTGCAGAGATGCAGAAGATTGAATTGGGACAGGGTCTTTTCTGGCTCAAAAAACAAGGAAGAGGTCATTGCGAAGGAGTCTGTAGAAGATGTGGGTACAAGGAGAGGGCTGCCAGTCTATCTGATAACTTAAGAACTTGGAAGGCAGTGGTTTTAATAGTTCAGTAATTCTGATGCCTGTCAGGTTAAGCAGTATGTTTGAAAAGGTACAAACTGAATTTGTAAATCTTTATTCATTCCTTACTGTTAGGACTTTGGTTCCGTCCTCAGAACCGACACGGCAGTTTCCAAGCTTGCGCCAGCCAAAAGCTGTCAGCTAAGACCTACCCATAATGCCACTCTCATAGTCTCTCCAGATCTTGTTTGCCACATTCCTCGTCAGACGTGCCTAGCCATCTCTCTCAAAGCTAAGTGGAAAGTTCTGAATTTTTTGTGTAGTTTATCTTAAACTCTGTCGTTTTTTAGTCTGTTTAGCCTTTTCTTACTAATCGCCTATAACCTGCTTCTATTTCCTACTTTTTACCTTTGGTAGTTAATTCTCTGCCATCGTTGGTACTGTCCCTCTCTCCTGCCTTTGGTAGGCCTTCCTTTACCACTTGTGGTACTTTTAAATACCATCGTTGGTATTTTCTCCCTTTCTTTCCTTATTATTGTTGTTTCCTTTAGGATAGCCCTTTGTTGTCTGTACTATGTCGGACAAAGTTATGTTGGGGTTTAAGCAGTATGACGTGTGGGCGTAAGATGCCCAACTCGGACGGCCACGCTCAATGCGTTTACTGTTTGGGCGTGGACCATATAAATGCTGATTGTGATATTTGTTCCAGTTTTAGCAATTGCATTCTAGTAGAGCACAAAAACAAGCTAATTCTAAAAGGTTTAATCAAAACCCCTTTTTCGGAGGATCTCTCTGGGTCGGAGGTCTCACCGCCTCCTAAGACCAAGAAACACAAAGAAAAATGAAGTCATTCGTTTCCTGCATCTCCGTCAGTTATGGAACCGAGTCAGCTCTGTACTTCTCCGGCGCCCTTGGAGCAGACCTCTTCGGCACCAGGCCCTGTGTCTTCTCCCTCAGTGCTGTCACTGATGTTGACTCCTGTTTCGGTTCCAGCTTCGGCACCATCAGCTTCGGTGCTGTCCTTGGTTCTGACATTGACTTTCTTGACCATACCTGCTTCAGCACCATCCTCGGCCACTGTGCCGATAGCTGACTCTGCTCCACAGGCTATGACCTTGGTTCCTAAAGTCAAATATCTTCCAAGAAGCAGATACTCTCCAACGTATGACCCTTTTTTGGGGCATCGGTTTAGCCCTTTTCTTGAAAGACCTGATTCTCGTTCAGCAGCCTTCTATAGATCCACCAGGAGTCTTTCTGAACTAGATGTAGTGCAGGTTGTGGACCAGCTTCTGGTAGTTAGGGGATTGCCCACTCCAGCTAGACCCTCCATCCCCTTTGGATTGAAATCCTTCACAGCATGTTCCCCTGTTTATCCTCCTCCAGCCTCTACCCAGGCCCCGGAGATCTCAGTACTGATGTCCACCCTGGTGCATACTGTCTCGGTCCGGACTGCAGTGTCTTCCCTGTCGGCACTGACCAGCCTTGCTGCATCGGCTCCGTTGGAGCTGATGCACTCTCGAAGCAGTGTTTGGACTGTCTGCACCTTTATGCCTAGCCCGGTGCCTATTTTTTCGCTGGCGCCATCGATGTCCTTGGCTCCGACAGCTTCCAGTCCTCTCGGACATCCTCACCTGGAGGTGGGCTCCTTGGGGCGGGGTGTGACCCTGGTTCCGAGTTTGTCCTTCTTGGTTCCGGGCTCCCATCCCTCCTCGGGTGGGCCTGCTGTACAGGTGATGGAGAGGGTTCTTGCTTCCACAGGCTCGCAGTCAGCACCAATGACATCGGTACCAGAACCCCCCTCTAGCATGCAGCTGTCTCAACCGCCTACTTCGGGATCCCGGGCACGGAAGCCACAAGACCTCCCTTTGAAGGGATCCCTTTCTCCGGAGTGCTCCTCAGAAGATCCCACTGGGGAGCCACCCCAGAAGAAATGGTGAAAGAGGAAGCACCTTGATTCCCCTGAGGAATCTATCACTGAGGACACTGATTGCGATGAAGGAAAAGGGTCCCCATGGTCTACCCCAGATGACGTCTCATTTGGAGACATTTTCAAAATCCTCAAGCAGCAGGACAACTGGAAGTCCTGTAACCCTTCTTCTGAGGAATCAGTGTTCTTGCAGGCCTTCCGTGCACAGCCATCTACTTCTTGGGTGACCCCACCTGCAAATGACATTATTAAGCTGATCGTGCAGCATGCCTGGAAGGTCTTGGACAACGTAGAACCTGTACCCTGGAGGCCGGACAAAATTCTATCCACCCCTGAAGACCAGCCCAACTGGTCCAAGCAGCTGACGGTTGATTCCATGGTCGTGGCAGCGGCCACCAAGAAGAAACTGGCAGAAGATAGTTCCACTGTCCATCCTCCTGAACAGGGAGACTCGGGCCATGGACAGACTAGGGAAGCGGATGTTTGCTTCAGCGAACTTTGCTATTTGGTCACTGAACTATCTGGCACACGACACTCCCCTCCAAAGAGACCTAATCTTTGAAATGTCTTCCTCTTTGGCGGGGGTACTGCCTGATGAGGTGCGTGACACTGTCGCGTTGCTGCTAGCTACCCTTGAATTTATTTATAACTCCTCAATGCGTTTGATGTCTCACACCACCGAGGGGGCAGCTTGAGCTGCCGCATCAGGCATTGTCATGAGACACAATGCTTGGATGCGTTTGTGTGATTTCACAGACCCCATTAAATCTTCATTCGTCAATGTGCCTGTCGATGAATCTGCACTTTTTGATCCCAAAGTATGAGACATACTAGCACGAAGTGAGAAAGACGGAAAGACCTTGTCTGCTGTGGGCATACATTTTTCCACCCCCCCCCCCCCCCAGAGGTCCTACTCCAGAAACTAGAGGAAAGGAAAATTGTGGTTCAAAAAATCCCAAGGATCTTTTCGTGACACTCGTAGTGAGCAATCCCCCCGGGGCAGAGTGGGCAACTCATCTGGAAGACTCCCATTTCGGGGTAGAGGGGATCCACGTAACCAGGGTGCTAGAGATCCCTTCTCCAGCCGACGCTATCAGTGGCCCGATTGCTTTCCTCTGGAAGCAGTCGGGGGTCGTTTTTCTTTGTACCTACCAGCCTGGCAACTCATTATTGCCAATGTTTGGGTGCAGAGAATAATATCCAGAAGCTACCAGATACCATTCGATTTAACTCCCAGACCCGTCAAATGAATCCCTGATGTGCCACTTAATCAGAGGGAGGTAGCAGCCTTAGAAATAGACAAGCTGCTAAGAAAAAGAGTCATCCAACCAGTCCCATCAGACCAGTGAGGATACGGGTTTTACTCAAGGTTCTTTTTAGTGCCAAAAAAGACAGGGGACTGGAGACCAATCCTGGATCTCAGCCTACTGAGCAAATTTATCAAACCTCAAAAATTCCGGATGGTCACGGTACAGTCCATTCTCCCCTTTCTAGGGAGGGAAAACTGAATGCGCTCTATAGATTTCCAGGACGCGTATTACCACATAAAGATGGATCACCGCTCCCGGAGATTTCTCCGCTTCCTGCTGGGAGCCAATCACTACCAGTTCAGGGCACTGCCATTCGGTCTCTCGACAGCCCCCCCGAGTGTTCAGCAAATGTTTGGCAGTTGTAGTAGCTCATCTTTGACTACAAGGATTCCAGGTCTTTCCGTATCTAGATGATTGGCTCCTTACCGCCCCAACCAGGAATCTTCTAATCCGCAGCCTCTCTTACACTCAAGGCCTCGCTGTCCGCTTGGGGATTACAATCAACAAGGACAAATCTCAAATGTCCCCAACAAAAACACTGGAATTCATTGGAGCAGTTTTTGATACAACATCCTGTCAAGCTTCTCTACCTCCTCACAGGCTTTCGAAAATAAGACTCCAAATCCAAGCCCTTCTTCCACAGACCTTTGTACCAGCATGCCTTGTACTGCAACTCTTAGGCTCCATGACAGCTGCCATTACTCTAGTACCACTGGCGAGGTTGCACATGAGAATACTACAGTGGCTGGCTCCTTTCTTCACAATGGTCGATCTTAACTCACCCACTCAACCACATGATACGTCTTACAAACCTTTGCAAGGAAGAAATGCTATGGTGGATGAAGTCAGAATTGAATCTTTGGTGTCAACCATTCTGTCTCCCCCAGCCCATGGCCACAGTGACCACGGATGCTTCCCTGTTGGGGAGGGGGCATTTCTAGGGAAAGGCTGCCCAAGGCACTTGGTCCCCCATGGAGGCCAATTTGCACATAAATGTCCTGGAACTGAGGGCAGTTCTCATAGCGTTGCAAGCGTTCCATACATCCCTCCCTTCTGGGACCATTGTAATTCATTCAGACAACATGTCAGTCGTCTGGTATATCAACAAGCAAAGTGGAACCAGGTCTTACCCCCTGTGTCGGGAAGCTATGAGGATTTGGCACTGGGTGATATCTTCCAACTGTTTTCTTATAGCTATGCACATTCCCGGGAGTTCCAACCTTATTACGGACAATCTGAGCAGGGACATACTGATGCCTCATGAGTGATCCCTCAATCCTGTAATAACAGATCGGATTTTCCACCACTGGGGCAAGCCTTGCTGTGATCTGTTTGCGTCCCCTTTAAACAACAAATGCAGAAGATACTTTGCCCTGATCCCCCCTCAGGGGGAACCCCCAAGGGACACTCTAATGCACGATTGTCCCCCGGGTCTACTGTATGCCTTTCACCCATTTCCCCCTCATCGCAAAATTCCTCTAGAAAGCTCAAAGGTTGAGAAGCAAAGTGATCCTCATTGCTTCCTATTGGCCCCGTCAAGTCTGGTTCCCGTTTCTATGGCTTCATCTGATTCATAGCCCGTGGATCCTGGATCACTCCCAAGGACTGCTATCTCATCCTCAGGGACTGATTCACCCCATTCTCCACAGCCTCAAGCTCACAGCTTGGTACACCACTTCTAATGATTGCCAGGCTGCCTAATATCTCATCTCCTGTTCGTGAAATCCTTCTGGCTTCACACAAACCTTCCACCAGGAAAATGTATTCTAGCAAATGTTCTCTGTTTGGGCCAAAGATCAGAACCTAGATCCTTTCTCTATGCCTATTCAAAAGATCCTACAATACCTGACTATTCTTCTACATGTAGGAGCCTCAGCATTGACAATCACTGTACATTTAGCAGCTATCGCAAATTTTCATAATGGATTTGATAATTCTTCTGATGTCCTTCAAGGATGCATCTGCAGTCATAACAAATGGGTTGTCCTGTCGTCAGGCAGCCCTTCGGTCAGCCGGATTCCAAAGTCTGGGTCCGGCTTCGGCTGATGTCGCACTTCACCCGACGTCATCTCTGCTGGTCTTCGGGTATAAAGGCATCAGCCGACGCCATTTTCCTCAGTCTTTCTTGCCGCGTGGCGCCCGAAGCAGAAGCTGTTCGCAAGTGCCGGTCGGTCAGATCCAGAGATTACTACTACCGAATACTACTTCGAAGACTTCTAAAAGCTAAGTACCCCGTTGGGGACTCTTTCTTGCCTCAGCCGATGTCAGAAAAAGTCAATAACTGTTTAACTTGTGGGAAACAAATACCTCATAAAGATTTCCACTCTTACTGCCTGCCTTGCTTAGGCCCAGACCACGGCGTAGCAGCCTGTTCGGCCTGTGCTTCCTTCAACCGACGAGCGCTTAGGCGTCGGTCGGAGTTTGCTGAACAGTTTTTCGGCTCAGATTTTGCGTACATTATGCCGTCGGATCCTCCGACTACCCAAATTGTTAAAAAACACAAAGAAAAAGACCGACACTCGCGGTCCGCGGTTTCGGCCGAAACCACGGTTAAGCAAGCCGCGAGTGTCTCGGTTTCGGCTGAAACCGAGAAAGCCGGTCAATCTTCAGCCGAATCCATGACTACTACTGAGGCTCCTGCTACCTTAGTTGAATCGGCCTCAGAAGTTTTGCCTACTACTGTGGTTCCTAGTGATTTATCAGACACCATCCCTTTGGATGTCTCTACCCCAGCACGTGGTGCTGCTAGGCCTCCTGCAGCCATGTCTATTAAGGCCTTTGCCAGGGCTAAAGCAGCCAAAACTGTTAAATCAGTGCCTGTTAAGCCCCCTTCACACAGGCCCACTTCTAGTTCACAAATGCTTACTCTGGCAGAGGATTTAATATCCTTAATTAGAGGATCCCAGTCTCACCCAGACAGGGCCTCTCAGCCCCCAGAAAAGAGATCTAGGGCAGAGCTCCCCGAGACAGTGTCCTGTGATGTTTCTGCGGATGACTCAGACATTACAGACCAGCCAGAGGCTCCTTTTCTACTTATGAAGATTCAGATGCTGAAGAATCCATTCCATCTGCCTCTCCACCAGAGGAATTTTCCTTGGGGAAACCTTACATGCCATGAGAGAACAATTCCAATGGCAGGGACAAGATTTCTCAGATTCAAGAAAAAGGCTTAGGACATTTCTGCACTTACCACAACATAGGCCCTTAGCTATACCTCCAGTACTGCCTGTTGTGGATGATGCATTTAATGATGTTTGCACCGCTCCTGATACTTTACCTCCAGCCCCTGCCAAACCAGATAGATTTTACAGGGTGCCAGACACTCATCACCACCTATACAAGGCCCCACTTGCAGATCCTGAGACTATATCCCAGGGGCCTAAGGCAGTAGCCTCGACCTCAGCAAAACCCTATTCCTTCTGAAAGGGAATCCAGGTCCTTAGAGATGGGGAAAAAGTTTACACCTCTGCTACTCTCTCAGCTAGAGCTTTAAACTGTCAGTTTCATATGATCCAATACCAAGAGTTTATGCTTGATCAGTTAACTAAGAAGCTGTCCTCTGATGACTCCTTAGATAAGAAATATGTTTTAGAAATGGTAAAGAACATCCAACAGGTTAGTAACCATTCTTTAAAATGTGGCTATGATGCACTGGAGGCTTCATTTAGATCAGCCATGACTGGCACAGTGATAAGAAGGCATGCATGGTTGAAAGAACAGGTCTTGCCGGATCATGTTAAAGCAAAGCTGTTAGATGCTCCTATGGATAAGACCAGTCTATTTGGTACACCTGCTCAGCAAGTAATGAAGAAAATGGAAGAGAAGGCAAAATCTGTACAAACAGTTAAGGATTTCTTACAGGTTCAGCCCCCAAGGTTTAGCAGGAACTGGCCTGCCAAAAATTGGTCCTTTCCAGACTCCTCAAAATCTCAAAGAGGCAGGAATAGACGCTCTAGAGGCAGAAATCAATCCAGAGGAGGTTCCTACAGAGGACGACAGTGGCAAGGCAATAACCGAGGCACAGACACAACCTCTGCCACTACAACAGGACAATCACAGTGACTTGGCTCTGACACCGCCTACCAGGGAGCAAATAGTAGCACCTTTAGGCGGAAAGTTAGCCATATTTTCAAAAAATTGGCACTATATCACAAAAGACAAGTGGATTTTGCAAACCATAGACCAAGGCTACAGGTTCCACTTCCACACCTTACCAGTAAAAAGAGGAATGCCAAACCTACCTCCAAATCAAAAAACAGAAGCTCTAAAGCAGATAGCGGAATTAACAAAGATGAGAGCTGTGGAAAGAGTACCTATAACAGAACAGGGCAAAGGATTCTACTCCAGACTCTTCCTAGTACCAAGGAAAGAGAAAAGTTGGAGACCTATTCTCGACCTGTCCGTCTTAAACACATACATCATTGTCCCAAAATTCAAAATGCTGACCCTACAGCAACTTCTTCCCATGCTGGGCAAGGAGTGTTGGCTGGTAACTCTAGATCTCAAGGAGGCATACCTGCACGTCCCCATACGACCAAATTGCAGAAGATACCTCAGATTTCTTGCAGGATCAGAGCATTATCAATTCTCAGCATTGCCCTTTGGCTTATCTACTGCCCAGAGTATTCACAAAATGCCTGGCATCAGTAATCGCTCACTGCAGGCTACAGGGAATCCAAATTTATCCATACCTGGACGACTGCCTGTTACAAGCGGACAACAAAAGCAAGCTGACAACAGATTTACAAAGAGTCATTTGTTACTACAAGCCCTGGGATACACAGTCAATTTACAAAAGTCAAGACTGATACCATCCCAAACAAGAACATTCTTGGGTGCGGAATTGGACACAGTAAAACAAATGGCATTCCTAACGGCAGAAAAACAAAAACAACTCCCTCTTTACTTCTTGGCATTAACAAAGCAGAACAAACTAACAGCAAGAAAAGTACTGCAGGCCTTGGGCTTCATGGCATCATGCATAATCTTGGTCCCACATGCCAGACTGCATATGAGAAAGCTACAGTGGTACCTAAAGAATTTATGGTCTCAATACAGGCACAGCTTAGAAACCGAAATCCCACTAATCCCATGCCTGAAACAGGAGTTCCTATGGTGGACTCAAGCATGCCAGTCAAACCCAGGCTTACCCTTCCACAACTTTCAAGCAAGCCAAACCATCACAACAGACGCCTCAGACCTAGGCTGGGGGGCACACATGTTGGACAAATGCATACAAGGATTGTGGACTCAAGACCAGCTGCACCTGCACATAAACCAAAAAGAAATGCTGGCAGTAAAACTAGCAATCCAGAAATTCAGAGCATTCCTCAAAGAAGGCCATTTAATGATAAGGACAGACAACACCACAGTCATGTGGTACATCAACAAACAGGGAGGCACTCATTCATACCCACTATGCAGAATGACTCTGGACCTTTGGAATATGGCTCTGAGCTACAACATCCAGTTACAGGCAATATTTGTGCCGGGAAAAGAAAACACCCTAGCAGACATGTTAAGCAGAACCACCTCGGATGCTCACGAATGGATGCTACACCCGGACATCTTCAAGGCCATCACAAAGAAATGGGGAATGCCACAAATAGACCTATTCGCATCCCCACTCAATCACCAGCTGAAAAAATTCTGCACAAGGACATACCACCCACTTGCATGGAAGGGTGGACTCTCTATCCTTCAGTTGGAAAGGCCTGACAGCATATGCATTTCCACCTCTTCCTTTGATGCACAAGGTACTACTGAAAATCAGAGAGGAATGCCCAAGGATAATCCTGATAGCTCCGAATTGGCCAAGACAACACTGGTATCCATTGCTGAGGAGCATGTCTCGGGGGGAGAATGTGGTCAATACCCTGATGCCTTTGATGTTAACTCAGAACAACTACAACATCATGCACCCAAACCTAAAACCTTGCAACTGACTGCCTGGAACATCACATAGCAGCATCTAACCCAGACCTATCCCAAAGGGTTAAAGACATTATCCTTGAAGCACGCAGACCTTCAACAAGAAGGAACTATGCAGGAAAATGGAAAAGGTTTGTCATTTGGAGTGCTGAAAGAGGAAAAGATGTGTCGAACATAGATATTGCTAACATCCTGGAGTACTTGGCAGAGCTTCTACATACAGGCCTGTCCTATTCCTCCATCAAGATACATGCATCAGCTATTTCAGCAGAGTACAGCTTGATCCACCTGTCTTTTCATCCTCTACTCAGGCAGTTCCTCAGAGGGATCAAGAATGTAAAACCTCCTAGGAAACCACCATTACCAGCATGGGACTTGAACTTTGTGCTAGAAAAATTAACACTCCCTCCATTTGAACCAGCAGCAACAGCAGATCTTCAACACCTATCATGGAAAACTGCTTTCCTACTGGCAATTACTTCAGCAAGGAGGGTTTGAACTACAAGCCTTAATGGCAGTACAACCCTTCCTAATCTTCCATCAAGATAGGGTGTCCATGAGAACTAATCCTACATTTATGCCTAAGGTGGTATCCAGAGTGTCTTTAAACCAGGCAATCCACCTACCTACCTTCTTTCCCAACCCACAGAACAGGGGAAAGACTGCTGCATACCTTGGATGTACATAGACAGTTACGCTACTACCTGGACAGAACCAAAGGTAACAGAAAAACTGACCAGCTTTTAGTAGCCTATGCAACAGGAAGGGAAGGAAAAGCAATTTCCAAACAGACAATCTCTAAATGGATAGGAAATTGCATAAGATTCTGTTACTCCTACCATGGAAAACCAATTCCACAGAACATAAGACCTCATTCTACAAGGGCAACAGCCACTACCACAGCTTTCTTACGAGGAGTGGCAACCAAGGACATTATTGAGGTGGCTACTTGGACCTCCGTGCATACATTTGCCAAGCATTATAATCTACCTCTATACTCTAGATCCCGAGCAGGGTTTGCCACTGCTGTACAGCAAGGGATCCTAACTACACCATAATTTTTTCTTCCTCCACCCCTAGTTTGGCTATGGTATTCTACCCATTTGTTATGACTGCAGATGCATCCTTGAAGGACATAGTACAGTTTTGTACCTACCATAAATGTAGATGTCCGAACAGGATAGCATCTGCAGTCAGGATTACCCACCCTCCTTCCCTTCTGTGGTACTCCTAGGGTATTTACCCTCCTAATAGCTAGCTAGGGGGGAGTCTCTTATGGTGTATTTGTTTGTATATATGTACATACATGCTTATTTTTTGTGTTTGCCTTCTACTTTTTTGGAAACATTGGCATTTATCCAAAATTTAGCTTTCCAAGAGGGCAACTGGCATCTGGGGCAAGAAACACTGAGGAAAATGGCGTCGGCTGATGCCTTTATACCCGAAGACCAGCAGAGATGACGTCGGGTGAAGTGCGACATCAGCCGAAGCCGGACCCAGACTTTGGAATCCGGCCGACCGAAGGGCTGCCTGACGACAGGACAACCCATTTGTTATGACTGCAGATGCTATCCTGTTCGGACATCTACATTTATGGTAGGTACAAAACTGTACTTTATGTCACATCGCCTGTGCAAAACCTTTTTGAAAGGAGTATTACACGTTAAACCTCCTGTCAAGCCCCCCATAGAACCCTGGGACTTGACCTTGGTACTTCAATCATTAACAGGTCCTCCTTCCGAGCCCTTGTGATACAAAATTGTTATCATGGATGACTCTACTTCTAGTAGCACTTCAGCAAGAAGAATATCTGAGTTGCAGGCCTTCAGTGTCAAGAGACCTTGCTTGAACTTCCACAGGGATAGAGTATCCCTTCATACTGACCCTTCTTTCTTGCCCAAGGTAATTTCTGTTTTTTCCATTAACCAATCTAGTTACCTGTCATTTTTTTTCCCTCAGCATTCAAACAGAGGGGAGTATCTGTTGCACCCCCGTGATGTTCATAGACAGCTTTGTTGTTATTTAGACAAGACTAAATCTTTCAGGAAAACGGATCAATTGTTTGTGGCCTTTGCAGGACCCAGATTGGGTAAACCTGTCTCCAAAGTGACTCTGTCCTCCTGGCTTAGAAACGTCATTACCTTTATCTACCATCAGAATAAGCTGTCCTTACCTTCCATAATAAAGGCTCATTCTACTAGGTCGATGGCTACTTCTGTGGCTTTTCATTCCAGAGCCTCTATGAATGATATCTGCACAGCAGCCACTTGGGCAAGACCTCATACCTTTATCACTCATTACACATTGGATTTGGCCTCCAGGGGACGAGCATCTTTTGGTTCTGTGGTGCTCAGGAATATCCTGCCTTAGGGCCACCCAGGACTCAAGTAGCTGGGACTCGGTCCTAACAGTAAGGAATGAATAAAGATTTACAACATCAGATAAAGAAGTTCTGTCTTACCATAACGTTCCATCTGTGTTGTAGATGTTTATTCATTCATTACTTCCCGCCCTCCTTCCCCTGCCTGGACTCCTGGTGGACTTTAGGAACTCCTGGTTAGGGTATTTGCTCAGACAGAGCCTCCTGTTTTTCTCTTACTATCTCTATATTATAAAGGCGGGCAAACTCGATCTGGAGAGACTATGAGAGGGGCATTATGAGTAGGTCTTAGCTGAGAGTTTTTGGCTGGCGCGAGCTTGGAAACGACTGTGTCAGTTTCAAGGACGGAACCAAAGTCCTAACAGTAATGAATGAATAAAGATCTGCAACACATATGGAACGTTATGGTAAGGCATAACTCCTTTTTTTCAAAAAGGAGCAGTATATTCAGTGATGGGCCTTATAAGGATGAATAAGAAACTAAGACTTTTGTAGCTTTAATACAGTCTGGCAGCATAGAAGCAATTTAGTAGGAATATAGTAGAGTACTACAAAACACTGCAGTGAAGCATGTTAACAGTGAGAACTAGGATTCCTCAAATAAGGAACCAAGAAAAAAGTGTCAACAGTGTGTGTGCGTGCAGCCTAGAGATGAAAGCTCTTAACCATTGTATTTTGTGCTGTGATTCAAGTTTTTATCTAATATACTGATGTCTCTAAAACTTTACCAAGACTGGTGTCTTCTCTCTTGGAGTTACTCTTATGTGATTTAACAATTGGTACTTCAACATTTTTTATTCTAAAAACTCCCTGTGGCACTACATGAACCTAATTTTGCAGATTCCTCAAATGAGGTATGAATTGTACTGGTTTCGGTACTAGCAGAAGCTCATGCAGACCACAGTAAAAGTAAAGTGGTTTCAGCATTGGCAGAATAATATGAAGAAGCAAAAAGTTCAAACTTAAGCCACAACAAGATAAACTGAGAAAAGGTAAAGAAATGTTTCCTTTTCAATATAGATACTCCATAAAATGTAATCTATTTCCTGTGGTGACTTGCAGGAATCCAGTAATCGATAGTTGATTTTAACTGTGGAGGAGCCTTGGCATGTGTGGGATCATACTCTCCTTACTCTTTCAGTGACCACTTGTGCCTCACTCTCACAGTACAGGTAGTCCAGTCCAAGGTGTTCCAATGGGTTAATTTGAAGTTTCTTCTCTCAATCTGTATAGCACTGTAGAGCACAGCTGTATGCAGGCAAACAATGTAGAACACCAAACAGCTCAACATTTCTTTTTTACTGCACTTGCTGATGTGTCACAGTGATGGAAATAATCAAAAGTTCATTTACACTCCCTTCATGTTCTCTCTGAGGCCCTGTAATTATATGCCCACATGCTTTGCTGTCAGTGAAGTTTTATGGATGCAATGCAGTGTTGTGGTGAACTGTTTACCTGGTGGCTTCCTTCGGAATTCCTCAAGGTCCAGGCTTTGATCTCATCTCAGCCACATTAGGCAGCTTCGTGGCTCACATGGCCTTAAGGGCTGCAGAAATGGCTGATGGAGCAGAAGGATCCCGCATAGCTGCATGTCATCTGTCTGGCTCAGAAACTAATGAACATTTTAAGGACATGAAAGTAAGGGGTCAAACTTTTATAACTGCCAAACTATGATTTTATCTTCCACACTGCTCATTTATCAAAAAGTAGAGGAGCAGGCAGTGACCTCCGTTATGGTACAGCTTGCAGCCATAACAGTAAGCAATGGCTGGAGACCAGTATCCTTTTTCTTTTGGGTCTTAGGTTGGTGGACCAGAAGTTAATGTCCTTGGTGTTTCAGAGGGGGACATGGTTAGCTGTAGGAGAGAAAACATCACTTCTGTCTTTTCCTGATTACCTCTCCTTTGAGGTAGTCTGGGTGAGATTTTCCCCCTTTGCTGCAGCTTGGCACAAAATAACCAAAGAGGTTTGGATTAGGTAGATAAAGTCCCAAGATTACAGTAATTGTCTTATTTTTTACCCTTCAGTTCTGCTATGCCATCACCACCCTTGCTAGATATCTCACACCTTCTAAAATATCACAAGAAAGGAACATGTTATTGTGTTTCACTGTTGTAGTCATTACATTTGGGTTATCTGCTTGCAGGTAGCCCTTAGTCGGCCTGATTATCAAAAGTCTTGGGTCCTGCGTCATTTGCTGTCTCATCTTCCATGACATCAGGTAGGGGTGTAAAGCATGCAGCCGACGCCATTACATCAGTCTTTCTTGCCGTGTGGTGCCCGAAGCAGAAGCAGTTCGCAAGTGCCAGTTGGCCGACTCCTGAAATTTTCGTTTTCAAGTTTCAGATCCAAAGTCTTCAGCTAAGCTAAGTGCCATGTTGGGGATCCTTTTTCTTGCTCTAAACCGATGTCAATAAAAGTTAACAATTGTATTTCTTGTGGAAAGCAAATACCTCATAAAGATTTTCATTCGTACTGCATTCCTTGCTTAGGCCCAGACCACGATGTACCTCGCTGTCGGTTTTGTGCTTTATTCAAACCTCGAACTTTTCATTGTAGGTTCATTTTCGCATCTAAATATTTTGGTACTCTGTTCAATTATCCAGAAATGGCTTCGGTAAGCCACCCGACTACCGATATTCCGAAAAAATGCAAAGATAAAGACAGAGACAGACCGCATAGGTCCAAAGCTGCCGATGACGCTTCTCCTAAGCTAGTCGCCAGTTCGCCGGTAGTCAGTGAGGTGCTTTCGCATCCCCTGATACCTGCTACTTCAGATTCGCAGGCCTCTACTGAGACCCATTTGGAGTCTGGTGTGCTGCGAGATGCTTCTTTCACTGTGGAACCTGCGGATGTCTCTACCTTGGATGGGTCCAGAGCCACTGTGCAGGCACTGGCTTCTGAGGATGTATTCAGTCCTACTGACTTGCATATTAAACCAACGCCATCTTCTTCTTCAAGGTCTAAAACTCTATCGATGTGTAGAAAACTGACACCCAGACCACGTGGTCAGGCCCTTGTGCCTAAAAAACAAATTATAAGAATGGCTGAAGACCTTATTACTCTAATCAGGGGAAGCCACCCTTCTCCCTCTAAGAGACCTTGAACTGATTTTCCTTCTGATTCTTCTGGTCAGGATTCTGAAATTTTTGTTTTCTCTGATGTCCAGGGGTTGCCCTTATCTACCTTTGAGGATTCTGATGCAGAGGACTCCATTCCCTCTGCTTCCCCTCCAGAGGATTTCTCTTTTGGTGAAACTTTGCATGCTCTTAGGGAGCATTTCTGCTGGGAAAGCCAGGATTACTCTGACTCCAAAAAGAGGCTTAGGGAATTCTTACTCCTACCTCAACACAGGCCTTTAGCTATCCCTCCTGAACTGGACATTGTAGATGATGCCTTCTTGGAATCTAGCCTGGCCCCTGTTTTACCTTCAGCTCCCAGAAAACCTGACCGGTATTACAGAGTACCTGACTCTCACAAGTTCCTCTTTAAGAATCGTACTGCGGATCCTGAGACCATTTCACAGGGACCCAAAGGCATTAAGGCTACTACTGCCAAAAACCCTACCCCCTCTGATAGAGATTCCAGGGCTCTGGACAGATGGGGTAAGAAGGTATACACTTCTGCAACTTTGGCCTTTAGGGCCTTAAACTGCCAGTTTCATATGTTAAAGTATCAGCAGCATATTATTGGATTGCTTAAACAGAAAATAATGTTGATTCCTGACTGTGCTAAAAATAAAGAATTACAGGATTTAATGCATTCTGCTGAACAAGTTGGAAAACATACTTTGCAATGTGGTTTTGATTCATTAGAGGCATCTTGCAGGGCTGCTGTCACTGGGTCTGTACTTAGAAGGCATGCTTGGCTTAAGGCACAATCTTTGCCAGATCATGTTAAAGCTAAATTACTAGATGCTCCCTTAAACCAAGACCGCCTGTTTGGCAACAAAGCAGAAGTAGTAGTTAAAAAGATGGAGGAAAAAGCTAAATCTATGCAAACGTTTAAAGATTTCTTGCAAGTACAGCCTCCCAGATTTAGTAGGCACTGGCCTTCAAAGAATTGGTCCTTTCCTGCCTCTTCCAGGCCTTCTCGTCCAAACCCAGAACCAGCAGACCACCCAGGCTTCAGTCTCAAGGTACTCACAGGCCTAAGCAGTGGGGGGCTCCCACTTCCAAAGCTGGGAGTAGTAAGACACCCCCCTATGGTAAACTGTCACAATGACTGAACTTTAAACCTTCCAAGCCCTGCTCAACTGACTGTTCCTTTAGGGGGAAAGATCGCCCTGCATGCAGAAAACTGGGAATTCATTACCCAAGACAAATGGGTTTTAAATATAGTTTCCCAAGGATACAGATTCCACTTCCACTCCTTACCAACCCCAAACGGTTAGCCAGACCTACCCCCAAATCAGTGAGCAGAGGCTCAAAAGCAAGTTCTCTCTCTTCTAAGCATCAGGGCTATTCAGCCTGTCCCAGAAGAGGAATGGGGGCAAGGTTTTTGCTCAAGACTTTTCCTGGTACCCAGAAACGACAATTCCTGGCGTCCTATCCTGGACCTGTCTATCCTAAACACTTTTTTGGTAATCCCAAAATTTAAAATGCTAACTTTTCATCGGCTGCTTCCCATGCTAGGCACAAATGCCTGGTTGGCAACACTGGATTTAAAGGAAGCCTACCTGCACATCCCAATAAGGGAATCTTGCAGAAGATACCTACGCTTCAGAGCAGGCTACATGCACTATCAGTTCTCAGCACTGCCCTTTGGCTTATCTACTGCGCCCAGGGTATTCACAAAGTGCCTAGCTCCAGTCATTGCATTTTGCAGGCAAAGAAATATTCAAATATACCCATACCAGGACGATTGTCTAATTCAGGCAGAAAGCCAGGACATAATATTAAATCATCTGGCATTTGTAAAGAAATTGCTAACTTCTCTGGGGTACACCATATACGAAAAGAAATCACATCTAGTACCCTGCCAACAAATTGTATTCCTGGGAGCAAGCTTGAATACAACTTCCCAGATGGCCTACCTCATGCCAGAGAAACAAGTTAATTTGACAGCCTACTTCAAACTACTGGCCACAAAGACCCAGCTATCTGCAAAGAAAATACTGCAAGCCCTGGGGTTCATGGCCTCTTGCATTCTACTAATTCCATATGTAGGACTGCATATGAGGAAACTACAATGGTATCTAAAAAGCGTATGGTGTCAAAATTCTCAGGACCTAGAATCAATGATTCCTATCATCCCTTGCTTAAACTCAGCGTTCCTTTGGTGGGCAGAGGCCTGCCACCACAGCAAGGGACTGCCATTCACTCTACCCCCTGCCGCCCAAACCCTAACAACAGACTCATCAGATTATGCATGGGGGGCTCACTTGGCAGGGCAGTGCATTCAGGGCAAATGGAACCCGGGTCAAATGCACCTGCATATCAATCAAAAAGAAATGTTAGCTATACAGAATGCTCTGACGGCCTTCAAGGACCACATTCTTCCAGGACAATTATTGGTAAAGACGGACACCACCACTGTTATGTGGTACATAAACAAGCCGGGGGGAATCCACTCATGCCCTTTCTGCAGACTAGCCATGGCTCTGTGGAACACAGCCTTGAGCTACCAAGTGCACCTACAAGCTCAATTCCTGCCAGGCAAGCTCAATACACTGGCAGATGACCTAAGCAGAAATCTCATGGACCCACACGAGTGGAAACTGGAACCAAAGATATTCAGCATTTTGAGAAACAAATGGGGGAGCCCAGAGATTGACCTGTTTGCCTCCCCTCAGAACTACCAGTTGGGCAAATTCTGCGCAAGGACTCCCCACAGACAAGCTTGGAAAGTGGATGCCCTGTCCTTCACTTGGAAAAACCTATCAGTTTATGTCGTTCCCCCTCTGCCTCTCCACTCCATAGTGCTACTAAAGATCAAACAGGACAATACTTATTACACCAGACTGACCACGCCAACACTGGTACCCCCTCCTGCGCAGTGTGTCACTTCTGGAACCATGGCACCTGCCTCAGACCCCTGCCCTGCTGTCCCAGCAGGAGGGCCAGATTCTGCACCCACAGCTTCAAACCCTGAACCTTGCATCCTGGCTAATTACATGATCTCTCCGTTATCATCCCTCAGTAAGCAAGAGATGGATGTCATTGTGGAGGCAAGGAGGCCTAGTACTAGAAAATCCTATGCTGAAAAATGGAAAAGATTCTGTTCCTGGAGCCAAACTCAGGGGATGGACACAACAGTGCCCAATTTACCGCACATTCTTCAATACTTAACTGAGATGCTTCAAAAGGACCTTTCCTTTTCTTCCATCAAAATTCATGCCTCGGCCATTTCAGCTCATTATAATACAGAGCCACCCCTCTTCTCTCCTTCACTGTTGAAGCAATTCCTCAGAGGACCCAAAAACTTAAGACCACCCAGGAGAGCCCCTACTCCAGCCTGGGACCTTAACTTTGTATTGGAAAAGCTCACACTACCTCCCTTTGAGCCAGCTGCAAATGCAGAGTTGAAATTCCTTTCATGGAAAACAGCCTTCCTTGTAGCCATCACTTCAGCAAGAAGGGTGTCTGAATTATAGGCCCTCATGGCAGTGGAGCCTTTCATCATCTTTCCTCTTTTATGCCCAAGCTGGTGTCCAGTGTGACCCTTAATCAGTCCATTCATTTGCCAACCTTCTTTTTTTAATCCACGGAACAAAAGGGAACTAATACTGCACTCCTTGGATGTGCACAGGCAACTTAGATTTTACTTGAACAGGACTAAGCCTCCCAGGAAATCTGAATAGCTGCTGGATGCATTTGCTGCAGGGGCAGAGGGGAAGGCCATTTCAAAGCAAACCATTTCTAAGTATATAGGCCACTGCATTCATTTCTGCTATAAGCACCATGGAAAACCTACCCCGCTGGGGATAAGACTACATTCTACCAGGGCTGCATCTACCTCTACAGCCTTTCTCAGAGGTGTCCCTACGAGGGACATCCTAGAAGCTGCTACCTGGAGTTCTGTACATACCTTCACCAAGCATTACCACTTGCCAATTTTTTTCAAAATCCAGAGCTGGTTTTGCCACTGCAGTCTTGCAGGGCCTTATAGCTGGTCCTAATGTTATCTAATTGCCTCCTCCCTTTCTTAGCTTTGGGAATCTACCCAAATGTAATGACTGCAACAGTGAAACATGAAGAACATAGTACAGATGTTCTTCGTGTTTCACTGTTGCAGTCATTACATTAGGGTAATCTGCTGGCAGGTTGCCCTCAATCGGCCTGATTAACAAAATCTTGGGTCCTGCATCGGTTGCTGTCCCTTCTTCCGTGATGTCAGGTCGTCAGGGGTATAAAACATGCAGCCGACGCCATTACATCAGTCTTTCTTGCCGCGCTGTGCCCGAAGCAGAAGCAGTTCGCAAGTGCTGGTCGGCCGACTCCTCCTGAAATTTTCATTTTTGAGTTTCAGAACCAAAGTCTTCAACTAAAAGCAAAGTACCCCGTTGGGGAAACTTTTTCTTGCTCCTTACCGATGTCAGTAAAAGGTAATAATTGCATTACTTGTGGGAAGCAAATACCTCATAAGGATTTTCATTTGTACTGTATTCCTTGCTTGGGCCCTGATCACAACTTACCTTGTTGTTGGTTTTGTGCTAGATTTAATCAACACACTATTAAACGTTGGTACATTTTTGCTTCTAAATATTTTGGCTCATGATTTAACTATCCAGAAATGACGTCAGTTAGCAATCCGACTACTGGAATACATAATAAATGCAAAGAAAAAGACAGAGACAGGCCGTCAAGGTCCAAAACTGACGACGACGCTTCTCCTAAGCCAGTCGCTAGTTCGCCGGTACTCAGTGAGGGGCTTTCGCAGCCCCTGGTGCCTGCTACTTTTGATTCGCAGGCCTCTACTGAGACCCATTCAGAGTCCGGTATGCCACGAGATGCTTTAAGTATTGAACCCGCGGATGTCTCTATCTTTGATAGGTCCGGAGCCACTGTGCAGGCAACGGCTTCTGAGGGTGTTTTTAGGGCTAAAGATTTGTATATTAAACCAACGCCATCTTCAAAACTAAGGCCAAAATCTACTTCTATGTCTAAAAAAATGACGCTTGGGCCACGTGTGTAGTCCCCTATGCCTATTAAGCAAATGATCAAAATGGCTGAAGATTTAATTACCTTGATCAGGGGTAACCAACCCCCTCCTGCTAAGAGGCCTAGGCAAGACATTGATTATGAAACTTCTGATCAGGAATCTATTTCATCTGATTCTTCTACTGAACAGGATTTGTCTATACCTACTTATGAGGACTCTGACACAGAAGATTCCATTCCTTCTGCTTCTTCCTCTGAGGATTTCTCTCTTGGAGAAACTTTACATACCTTAAGGGAACATTTCCACTGGGAAAGTCAGGATTTCTCTGAATCTAAAAAGAGACTTAGGGATGTTCTTCTTCTTCCTCAGCATAGGCCATTGGCTGTACCTCCAGTTGTAGACATTGTTGATGTTTTATCAGAATCTAGTATGACTCCTGATTCTCTGCCTCCGGCTCCTAGTAAGCCAGACAGATACTACAGGTTTCTTGACTCCCACAAATTCCTTTTCAAAAATCCTACTGCTGATCCTGAAACCATTTCTCAGGGTCCCAAGGGCATTAAGGCCTCTGCTGCTAAAAATCCTACCCCTTCTGATAGAGATTCCAGGGCGCTGGATAGATGTGGTAAGAAGGTTTTCACGTCTGCAACCTTGGCAATCAGGGCTTTAAACTGTCAATTTCATATGCTTAAATATCAACAGCATATCATGGGATTACTTAAACAGAAATTTATGTTAATCTCTGACTGTGTGGAAAGTAAAGATTTGCAGGATTTATTACATTCAGCTGAACAAGTGGGAAAACATACTTTGCAATGTGGTTTTGATTCCTTGGAGGCCTCTTGCAGGGCTGATGTAACTGAATCTGTGCTAAGAAGGCATGCCTGGCTCAAAGAGCAAACTCTGCCTGATCATGTTAAAGCAAAATTGTTGGATGCTCCTTTACAACAGGACCGTCTCTTTGGTAATAAGGCTGAAGAAGTGTTAAAAAAGATGGAAAATAAAGCTAAATCTATGCAAACTGTAAAAGATTTCTTACAAGTGCAACCTCCAAGATTTAGTAGGTATGCTCAAGTCAAATCCAGACATTCCAAAGGCTCCAGGTTTCAGTCACAAGGAACTTTTAGAACAAAACAGTGGTGTGCCTCCACCTCCAAATCTGGAAACAACAAGGCACCTCCCTATGGTAAACAGTCTCAATGACTTCCCTCTACAATCACCAAGCACTTACGTTTTAGCCGCCCCGTTGGGGGGGGGGGGGACTGGCACTTCATGCACGAAACTGGCAACTTATTACCCAAGGCAAATGGGTTTTAAATATGGTATCCCAGGGATACAGATTTAATTTCCACACATTGCCAATCCCAAACGAATGGTCAGTTCTGCCCCCAAATCAGTGGGCAGAGGCCCAGAAACAAGTTCTGTCCCTCATGGACATGGGGGCTATTCAGCCAGTACCAGAAGAGGAAAAGGGACAAGGTTTCTATTCAAGACTTTTCCTGGTACCTAGAAAAGACAAATAATGGCGTCCAATTCTGGACTTATCTACTCTAAACACATTCTGAACATTCCAACATTCAAGATGCTGACTCTTCAACAGTTACTACCTATGCTAGGCAAAGATGTTTGGTTGGTAACTCTAGACTTAAAAGAGGCTTACCTGCATATCCCAATCGGGGAATCTTGCAGAAGATACCTACGCTTTAAAGCAGGCTACTTGCATTACTAGTTCTTTGCACTGCCCTTTGGCTTATCTACTGCGCCCAGGGTCTTCACAAAGTGCTTGGCACCAGTAATTGCATTTTGCATCCAAAGAAATATTCAAATATATCTATACCTGAACGATTGTCTAATTCAGGCAGAAAACAAGGGCATTCTTCTAAAGCATCTGGCATTTGTAAAAAGGGTTCTAACTTGTTTAGGGTACACCGTAAACGAAAAGAAATCACATCTGGTACCCTCTCAAAAAATTATATTCCTGGGTGCAAGCTTGAATACAACTGTCCAGATGACTTACCTTATGCCAGAAAAGCAAATTCAATTGGTGACTTACTTCAAACAGGTGGCCACAAAAACCCTGCTATCTGCAAGACAAATTCTGCAAGCCTTTGGGTTCATAGTCTCCTGCATTCTTCTAATTCCATATGCAAGACTGCATATGAGGAAACTTCAGTGGTACTTAAAAAGTTTATGGAGTCAACATTGTCACAGCCTGGGAACAATGATTCCTATTATACCTTGCCTGCAACTAGAGTTCCTATGGTGGGCAGAGGCCTGCCACCAAAACAAGGGACTGCCATTCACTCCACCCCCTGCCGCCCAAACCCTAACTACAGATGCATCAGACTATGCTTGGGGGGCTCATCTGGCAGGAAAGTGCATTCAGGGCAAATGGAGCCCAAATCAAATGCACCTACATATCAATCAGAAAGAAGATAGCTGTACAGAATGCACTGACAGCCTTCAAGTACTACCTTCATCCAGGACAACTAATGATAAAGACAGACAACACCACAGTTATGTGGTACATAAACAAGCAGGGGGGTACACATTCCTACCCCCTTTGCAGACTAGCCATGGCATTGTGGAACACGGCCTTGATCTATCAAATACAACTTCAAGCTCAATTCCTGCCAGGAAAGCTAAATACTCTGGCAGACGAACTAAGCAGAAATCTTATGGACCCACACGAATGGAAACTGGAACCACAAGTTTTCAACATGGTGACACGCAAATGGGGGAGCCCAGACATAGATCTTTTTGCCTCACTCCAGAACTATCAGTTGGACAAATTCTGCACAATAATTCATCACAAAAAAAAGCTTGTAAAGTGGATGATCTGTCATTCAGCTGGAAAACCTATCAGTCTATGCTTTTCCCCCTCTGCCTCTGCTCTCCAAAGGTCTACTAAAAGTCAGACAGGACAAACCAAAAGTAATTCTGATTGCTCCAGACTGGCCTCGCCAACACTGGTACCCACTCCTGTGTAATGTGTCACACCTTCCTCCGTGGCACCTGCCTCAGACACCTTACCTACTGTCCCAGCAGAACTACTTAATTCTGCACACTCAGCTCCAAACTTTGAATCTTGCAGCGTGGCTAATCTCACCCTTGCCATTCCTCAGCAGACCTGTGATGGATGTCATTTTGGAGGCTAGAAGGCCTAGTACTAGAAAATCTTATGCTGACAAATGGAAAAGATTGTGTGCTTGGAACCAATTACAAGGAATAAGGACAGCAATGCCCAATATTCCTCAGATTCTGCAATACTTAACTGAGATGCTTCACAAGGGCCTATCTTTTTCTTCCATAAAAATCCATGCCTCTGCCATTTCAGCTCATTACAACACAGAACCTCCCCTCTTCTCTCATCCTCTTCTAAAGCAGTATCTCAGAGGGGCCAAAAATTTAAGACCTCCCAGGAGAGCACCAACTCCTGCATGGGACCTCAATTTTGTTTTGGAAAAACTCACTCTCCCTCCTTTTGAGCCAGCTGCTACTGCAGACCTAAAATTTCTCTCCTGGAAAACGGCTTTCCTTTTAGCAGTTACTTTAGTCAGAAGGATTTCAGAATTACAGGCTCTTATGCCAGTGGAGCCTTTCATTATTTTTCATCCGGGCAGTGTGGCTCTCAGGACCAATCCATCTTTCATGCCTAAGGTGGTGCCTAGTGTGGCTCTTAATCAGACCATTCATGTGCCAACTTTCTTTCCCAATCTACAGAACAAGGGTGAGTGGATTCTGCATTCATTGGATGTACACAGACAACTTAGATTCTACTTAAACAGGACAAAATCTCTTAAGAAAATCTGAACTATTGGTGGCATTTGCTGCAGGGGCAGAGGGAAAGGCTATTTCAAAGCAGACTGTTTCCAAATGGATAAGCCATTGTATTCGTTTCTGGTATATGCACCATGGTAAACCTTTCCCCAAGGGGATCAGATCTCATTCCACCAGAGCTGCATCTACTTCTGCAGCCTTTCTCAGAGGGGTTCCTACCACAGACATTCTAGAAGCTGCTACCTGGAGCTCAGTTCATATGTTCACCAAACATTACCATTTACCTCTCTTCTCTAAATCCAGAGCTGGCTTTGCCACTGCTGTCCTGCAGGGCCTTATAGCTGTTCCTAATGCTATATAAATCCATCCTCCCAACCATAGCTTTGGGATTCTACCCAAATGTAATGACTGCAACAGTGAAACACAAAGAACATAGTACAGTTGTGTACACTTACCATAAATGTAGATGTTCGAGTGTATTCACTGTTGCAGTCCTGGTTACCCACCCTCCAGCCCCCTGTTTTTCTCTTACTATACCTCTCCTTTATTTTACTATGCTTAAAAGCCATTTTGGTGTATTTGCTTTTGTTTGGAGGTATATTTTTTGTGTTTTTAAATGATATATTTATTTTGCTCCCCATTTGGGGGGTACCTGACATCTGGGGCAAGAAAAACTGATGTAATAGCGTCGGCTGCATTTTTTATACCCCTGATGACCTGACGTCACAGAAGAAGGGATAGCAACTGACGCAGGACCCAAGACTTTGTTAATCAGGCCTACTGAGGGCAACCTGCCAGCAGAGTACCCTAATGTAATGACTGCAACAGTGAATACACTTGAACATCTACATTTATGGTAAGTGTACACAGCTGTACTTTGTGTACACTTACCATAAATGTAGATGTTCGAGTGTATTCACTGTTGCAATCCTGGTTACCCTCCCTCCAGCCCCCTGACTTGTATTGACTATACCTCTATTTTTGTTTACTATGCTTAAAGCTTTCTGGTGTATTTGCTTTTTATTGGAGGTGTAACCTTGTATATAATTGCTTCCCATTATGGGGGCACCTGACATCTGGGGCAAGAAAAACTGATGCAATGGGGTCGGCTGCATTCTTTATACCCCTGACTACCTGACGTCATGGAAGATGAGACAGCAACCGACGCAGGACCCAAGACTGTAATAATCAGGCTGACTGAGGGCTACCTGCAAGCAGATAACCCAAAGGTAACGACTGCAACAGTGAATACACTCTAACATCTACATTTATGGTAATCGTACACAACTATACTTTCTGTAGCTCTTCAAGAAAAGAGCTGTGGAATTGGTTCCAGTAGACCAGCAAGGCTTATTTTACTTCTATTTTAGTTCTAGAGAAAACAAGGAACCTCTGGGCCTTTCTGGATTCACATGGCCCTGCTTCATTCCCCAAGTCATTTCATATGGTCATCTTTTAGTTGCTCCTGTCATACTTTTTCCTGATGTGATGGCTGTGCTGTTTGGAAATTCTGCAAATGTACCACTGCATAAAAATAGCAAGGCACTCGAGAAGTTTCCTTCACTCTTTTTCTTTAGGTGCCAGTCATTGCCAGTTCTGGACTCGTTCCTTCACTGTCACCTGAGCCCTCAGGGTGTTTATGAAGTGCATGCCTCTTGTAAGAGCTTCACTAAACAAAAGTGTTTTCCCTTCCTGATGACTTAGTCCTGGCTGCAGAGTTCAGAGGCATTCATTAGGGGATATCTATGCTCCCCTTTTCCATAGTTTAAAGCGACGGTGAACTTTAATGAGCCCTAGCTGCATTCAATTTGGGTGTTTATTTTATACTTTTATGTTCCTAGAGAGGATTTTGACTGTCATAGCAGTCATAGTTCAACTTCTGTAAGTCACTGTCACTGGAGGAATATGTCTCGAATACTAGGCCTTATGATGGCATGCATTAATTTTGCTTCCATCTTACAGAACTCACATGAGAGTCCTTTAGTGAGCTTTGCGTTGCCAGTGATCTCATGAGGTGGATCTTGTCGCTACTCCGGTCAGGTTGTACAAGGCTTAAGTGGCAAATTTTCCTGAGGGCAGATGTCTTTCCAGGAATCAATGACACAATTTCTGTCAAAAGTTATTTAAAATATTTATGTATTTAATACACTGTTTTGACACTATGAAATAGATGGGCACTTTAAATTTTTCATGTGCTTAATTGTTGCTGATAGTTGATTGGATGGTTTAAATGTACTGCTTGTTATCCAAGTATATATGTAACATGATTTTTTTTTAAACAGCTTTATTGAAAACAATATAATAAACAGATATTTTGAAAAAAATTTAATAAGTTGATTTTTTAAAGTACAATATTTAAAAAAGAAAATACAGTAACTGTAATAGCACATAAAACTATATACAATGATCACTATATATCAAACAAGATCAATTAAGTTAATTTTGCAGAAGAAAAATAAAAACAGAATAAAAGATTAAAAAAAGAAAGATTGCTGCATTAATCATTTATCCAGTCCTTTCACTAATAATTCATGTACATTTTCCCATTTGTAATATAATTTTGTATTCTTTGTAAGTTTAGATTTGATAGTAACATTTCTGATGTACATTTGTCCAGGAGAAGACCTTTAAACTCTTTAAATGAGGGAACTGATGAGGAATTCCAGATGTTCATCGTGTTTCACTGCTGCAGTCATTACACTTGGGTTTTCCTGCCGTCAGGCGGTCCCGCAGTCGGCCAGAGTTCCAAAGTCTTGGTCCGGCGTCTGTTGCTTCTTCCCTGACATCAGTGCGCCAGGGGTATATAAGATGCAGCCAACACCATTTACTTCAGTCTTTCTTGCTGCGCAGTGCCCGAAGCAAAAGCAGTTCGCAAGTGCCGGTCGGTCGACTCCTGAGATTTCAAATTTGATTTCAGATCCGAAGTCTTCAGTAAAGCTAAGTACCCCGTTAGGGAAAGTTTTCTTGCCACAGACCAATGTCAGTAAAAGTTAATAATTGTATTTCTTGTGGGACGCAAATACCTCATAAGGATTTTCATTGTTACTGTATTCCATGCCTAGGCCCAGATCATGACGTCACTAGTTGTCGGTTTTGTGCTAGATTTAACATTCGCACCATTAAACGTCGGTTTGATTTTGCACTCCATTATTTTGGCTGAAGGTTTAATTATACCATGTTGTCGGAACAACCGACGACCGGAATTCACAAAAAACACAAATATAAGGATAAAGACAGGCATCCGAGGGCCAAAACTGATGACAAAGCCTCTTCTACGCCAGTTGCTGGTTCGCTGGTTCTCAGTGAGGCACTTTCACAGCCCCTGACACCCGCTACCTCAGAGCCGCAGGCCGCGACCGACTCCCACGTGGAGTTGCCTAGGCCTCTGGATTCTCAAGGTGTTGGGCCTACGGAGACTAACCCTTCAGATGGGTCCGGAGCCGCTGAGCAGGCTTCGGAGGGTGTTTTCTGACCTACACAACTTACCATTGCATCTACAGCCAAGTCTAAAACTCCATTAAAGACAAAGAAGCAAGTACAGCATTCACCTGGACAGGCCTCCATGCCTACAAAACAGATGCTCAAAATGGCCGAAGACTTAATTACTCTGATCAGGGGTACCCATCCCCCTCCTGATAAAAGGCCTAGGCAGGATACAGACTATGATTCCTCTGACCAGATTTATATATATTCTGACCCATCTTCAGACCAGAGATATTCCTTACCCCCCTATGAGGACTCTGATGCTGAAGAATCTATTCCTTCAGCCTCTCCTCCTGAGGATTACTCTTTTGGGGAAACTTTACACACAATGAGGGAGCATTTCCACTGGGAGGGCCAGGATTACTCAGAGTCCAAGAAAAGGCTCGGAGATTTTCTTTTATTGCCTCAGCACAGGCCCCCTTGCTATTCTGCCAGTGTTGGATATTGTGGACGATGTGTTCTCTGAATCCAGTTTAAATCCAGATTCTTTACCCCCTGCTCCAGACAAGCCAGACAGGTACTACAGAGTCCCTGACACACACAAATTTCTTTATAAAAACTCTGCTGCTGACCCAGAAACTATTTCCCAGGGTCCCAAAGGGGTAAAGGCCTCCACAGCGAAAAATCCAGTTCCCTCGGACAGGGATTCCAGAGCATTAGACAGATGGGGGAAGAAAGTTTACACCTCTGCAATATTAGCAGTGCGGGCTTTAAACTGCCAGTTTCACATGCTTAAATATCAACAATATTTACTGTCTCAGTTAAAACAGAAAATGAGTACAAGTGCAGAACAACCTGATTTTAAGGAAATGCAGGATTTATTGCATGCAGCTGAACAAGTGGGAAAACATACTTTGCAATGTGGTTTTGATTCATTAGAAGCTTCTTGTAGAGCAGCAGTTACAGGATCTGTGATTCGAAGGCATGCTTGGTTAAAGGAACAAAGCTTACCAGATCATGTTAAGGCGAAATTATTAGATGCTCCTTTACAACAAGGTATTTTATTTGCTGTTAAAGCAGAGGAGGTATTAAAGAAAATGGAGGATAAGGCAAAATCTATGCAAACAGTAAAGGATTTCTTACAGGTACAGCCACCAAGATTTAGCAGAAATTGGCCTACTAAAAATTGGTCCTTTCCAGTGTCAGACAGGCCACAAAGAGGCAGATACAGACGCCCAAGAGGCAGATCCCAGCCCCAAGTATCTTGCAGACCACGACAGTGGGGTGCTTCAACACCAAAAGGAGGTGAGGACAATTCACAACCTTACAGGAAACCATCTCAATGACTTTCCCCTTCCAATGCCAAACTCTACCTTGTTTGCAGCTACTTAAGGGGGGAAACTAGCACTTTTTTCACAAAACTGGCAAACAATCACCCAGGACAAATGGCTGCTGAATATTGTGTCTCAAGGTTACAGGTTCCACTTTCACACTTTACAAAGGCTAAAAGGAATGCCAGACCTGCCACAAAATCAATGGGCAGAGGCACAAAATCAAATTACAGCCCTCATGGACATGAGAGCTACTCAAAAAGTACCACAGCAGGAACAAGGACAAGGTTTTTACTCAAGACTCTTCCTGGTCCCCAGAAAGGACAAAGCCTGGAGACCCATTCTAGACCTTTCCACTCTAAATACGTACCTGGATGTTCCGAAATTCAAAATGTTGACACTACAGCAGCTCCTTCCCATGTTGGGCAAGAAAGCTTGACTTGTTACTTTGGACCTCAAAGAGGCATACCTGCATGTCCCTATCAGACAAAATTGCAGAAGATACCTCGGATTCATAGCTGGTTCAATGCACTACCAATTCTCTGCACTGCCCTTTGCCTTATCTACTGCGCCCAGGTCTTCACAAAGTGCCTGGCACCAGTAATTGCATTTGCAGACAAAAAGGAATTCAAATATATCCATACCTGGACTGCCTGATTCAAGCAGAGAGCAAGGACATTCTTCTAAAGCGTCTGGCGTTTGTAAAAAAGTTATTAAGTTGCCTAGGGTACACAGTAAACGAAAAGAAATCAAAACTAGTGCCCTCACAAGAGATAATATTCCTGGGTGCCAGCTTAAATACAACGGCCCAGATGGCTTATCTCATGCCAGACAAACAAGGGCAACTGACTCAGTATTTTCAATTGATGGCAACAAAGTCCCAACTCCTTGCAAGAAAAATTCTGCAGGCCTTGGGATTCATGGCATCCTGCATAATTCTAATTCCATATGCCAGACTGCATATGAGGAAATTACAATGGTACCTAAAAAGTGTTTGGACTCAGCACTCTCACAGCTTGGAAACGGTAATACCACTAATTCCCTGCCTGCAACAGGAGTTTCGATGGTGGGCACAGGCATGTCACCTCAACAAGGGTCAGCCTTTCACTCTACTCACAGTCAGGCAGACTTTAACAACAAATGCTTTGGTTTACGCCTGGAGGAGCACACATGGCAGGAAAATGTATTCAGGGCAAATGGACCATAGACCAAATGCATCTACACATCAATCAAAAAGAGATGTTGGCTGTACAAAATGCCCTAACAGCTTTCAAGGACCTTCTGCATCCAGGACAATTGTTATTAAAGACAGACAACACCACAGTAATGTGGTACATAAACAAGCAAGGGGGCACTCATTCTTAACCCCTATGCAGACAAGCCATGACCTTGTGGAACACAGCTCTAACTTATCAAGTTCATCTGCAAGCACAATTCCTGCCAGGAAAGAAAAATACTCTGGCAGACAACCTAAGCAGACACATCATGGATCCTCACGAGTGGAAATTAAATCCACAAGTTTTCAGCATGATAATGCAAACATGGGGGTGCCCGAGCATAGATCTCTTTGCCTCCCCACTGAACTGCCAACTACAAAAATTCTGCACAAGGACTTATCACACACAAGCATGGAAAGTGGATGCTCTTTCATTCAGCTGGATAAGCCTACACGTTTATGCCTTTCCTCCTCTGCCTCTCCTTTCGAACGTTCTCCTAAAAGCCAGACAAGAAAAACCACAGGTGTTTCTGATTGCTCCAGACTGGCCACGCCAACATTGGTACCCAATCTTAAAGAACTTAGCTCAAGGCCCACCTTGGATTTTGCCTCAAATCCCACACCTTCTGACTCAACAAAACAATCAAATCCTGCACAGTCAGCTCAAAACCTTATCCCTGGCTGCATGGCAGATTCATTAGTCAAACAGGCAACACCTCTCTCTAAAGCTGTTATGGATGTCATTTTGGAGGCCAGAAGGCCTAGCACCAGGAAATCTTATTCAGAAAAGTGGAAGAGATTCTGTGCCTGGAACCAGGCTCAAAGCCTTGACCCTCTTGTCCCTAACATACCGCAGATACTACAATACTTAACTGAGATGTTGGACAAAGGACTATTCTTCTCATCTATTAAGATCCTCGCTTCTGCCATCTCGGCTCATTACAACACAGATCCTCCTATTTTCTCTCATCCATTGCTAAAGCAGTACCTCAGAGGGGCTAAAACATAAGACCACCCTGGAGAGCACCAACACCTACTTGGGACCTCAATTTTGTCTTGGAAAACTCACTTTACCTCCTTTTGAGCCAGACAATTCAGCAGAAATAAAATATATATCATGGAAAACTGCCCTGCTACTGGCAATAACCTCAGCACGAAGAGGCTTGGAACTACAGGCCCTAATGGCAGTGGAGCCCTTCATCATTTTTCACCAAGACAGGGTTTCCTTAAGAACAAACCCTTCATTTATGCCTAAGGTTGTATCCAGTGTGGCTCTTGCTTAACCAAACTATTCACTTGCCAACATTTTATCCAAACCCCCAGAATAAAGGGGAGATAATTCTACATTCCTTGGACATACACAGACAGTTACGCTTCTACTTGGACAAAACAAAAGCTTTCAGGAGATCTGAGCAATTGTTTGTATCTTATGCTGCAAGATCACAGGGAAAAGCTATTTCAAAGCAGACCATTTCAAAGTGGATAGGACACTGTATCTGGTTCTGCTACACAACCATGGGAAGCCTGTACCATCTAACATTAGGCCACATTTCACCAGAGCAACTGCAACTTCTACTGCCTATCTTAGAGGAGTACCTACCAAGGACATTTTGGAAGCTGCAACTTGGAGTTCAGTGCACACCTTTACAAAGCACTACCACTTGCCTCTTTACTCCAGATCCAGAGCTGGCTTTGCCACTGCAGTGCTGCAGGGCCTCCTAGCCACACCAAATTCTCTCTAGAACCAGCCACCCTGACTCAGCTTTGGGATTCTTCCCAAGTGTAATGACTGCAGCAGTGAAACACGATGAACATAGTACAGTTTTGTACCTACCATAAATGTAGATGTTCGAGTGTCTTCACTGCTGCAGTCCTGGTTACCCACCCGCCTTCCCCTCTTTCTTAGCTGGGTCTTATCTATAACTTTCTACACTATACTTTCTATGTGGTGTATTTGCTGGCTACTAACGGTTATGTTTTTACCTCCTGTATGTTTTGTAAGCAATATGTATTGCCTATCCTTTTGGGGGCACCTGACATCTAGGGCAAGAAAAACTGAAGAAAATGGCATCGGCTGCATCTTATATACCCCTGGCGCACTGACGTCAGGGAAGAAGCGACAGCAACCGATGGCAGACCAAGACTTTGGAACTCTGGCCGACTGTGGGACTGCCTGATGGCAGGATAACCCAAGTGTAATGACTGCAGCAGTGAAGACACTCGAACATCTACATTTATGGTAGGTACAAAACTGTACTTTTCTTGTAATTGTTTTCCTGGCAATTGACAGTTTAGACCAGAGCAAAGAATATTTGTTTTTATTTATACAGTCTGGAACAGGTGTATTGAATAATACAAGTGATTTTGTAAGCATAAAATTGTCTGTAAACATTGCCTGTAAAAAAGTGTTAACTTCTTCCCAAATTTTCTTTAGTACTACACAGTCATAAAATATATGGTTCCAATCAGCGTTTGTTACTGCGTTACATCTCCAGCAAATAATATCTTGTTTAGTTATCTTACTCATTTTCTGAGGTATGATGAAAGATTTATGTAAACTCCATGTGAAGATTATCCATTTAATAGAGGAAGTGGTTTTGCTGGCTGACTGAAGGAAATTAACTTTGTCTTTCTCTGAGGGAATAAAACTATTGATTACAGAAAATGAATTCCAATAGTTATCTGAATGTACATCTAAAGCTTGTTTAATTGCTCTATAAATATATGATGTACTATTTTTAACAGGTAAAGTATTATAAGTATATAAAATGAAATATTGAATATGTTTGGGTATTGAATTCTTAGCATTTGAGGGGATTAAAATTAGGTTATCTAGAATATATTTTCTAAACTCTTGCAAATCTGACCAAAGTATTGTTAAGGTTATATTAATCTATAACAGCATTGATAGATTTTGTCTCATTTTTATTTAGCATTTGATGCCAAAACATTAATTGTTTTTTGTTTAAATAACATTTTAGAATGATCTGCAGAGAGAATTATCCCTTATGTATAGGCAATAGGAAAGATGAGGAACAACCAATTCTCAAAAATTCTAAACCTAAATATGTAGGTTTTAAAAGCCGTTTAATTCTAAGTTCATAAGTAGATTTAAACATTTGAGTGAAATAATTGGAAAAGTACTCTCTCAAATTCCATATAAATGAATTATTTATTAACTGTGATAGATGATTATTATCTTTATTTTTGGTATTTTGGGATAAATTTAACATAATTTCTTTCCATTTTGCGAAATTTCTCCATCTATAAGATAAACAATTGTTTTAATGACTGATGAAATTGAATAAAGTTCTAGATTTGGTAAAGATATACCTCCATTTTCCCAACTATACATATGATAGGGCAATGTAATTCTAGGCTTTATCGGATGCCACAAAAAGTTTTTAGTCAGTGTGTTAATTTTTTTTAATATAAGAGCCTGTAGGGGGGATAGAAATAGATTGTATTATGTATAAGATCTTTGGAAGCAAGATCATCTTTATAATGGAAAGTTTTTCATCCATTGTAAATAGAATCTTGTTCCACTTAACGTATTAGAGTCTCTATGATTGTTATACTTTTACTATAGTTTAGGTGTAACATGTATTTAATATTAGTTGCTATAATTATACCTAAATGTATTATTTGTTGAGATGGAGGTATATGTTTTTTTATATTGGTCTTGTATATTATAACTTTTGGAACCAGTTAGGAGAATTTGTGTTTTAGAGTTATTAAAGTTAAGACCAGAACTTTTTTTGAAATATATCCATATTTTTAAACAGTTCTTGTAAGGTGGGGTTAGTACCACCAAGAGTGATTAATACATCATCAGCAAACATTTAGATGTTTGATGTTTCATTGCAATTTAACCAATAACCTTGTATATTATTGTTATCCCGAGGTTCCATAATTAATGTGAATAAAAGTGGAGATTGAGGGCAACCTTGTCTGGTTCCTTTTACAATGGGTATGTTCGGGGATATATTTGTACCTATTTTTATGTAGGCTTGACTTTCATTATATAATTGAGTTGTAAGATTAATAAAGCTATTAGAAAAGCCAAGTCCTTTAGTAAGATAAAAAGATAGTCCCAATTTACTGAATTGGAGGCACAGTTAATAACTAACAAGAGTCAAATTATTATTTAAGGCTTTTACTGATTTAGTTAAAGTTATTGTTCTTTTGATGTTGTCATAAGAAGTTCTATTAATTATAAAACCTGTTTGATCCATATCTACCAGGGATGGTAAAAAAATTTTGAGTCTGTCAGCATAAATAGACATGAACATTTTATAGTCTGTGTTTAATAACGAAATAGGCCTATATGAAGTACATTTTACAGGGTTTTTATCAGACTTTAGTATGGGAGAAATAAATGTGTACTTCCAAGAGGGGGGTATAATGTTATTATTTTGAACTATATTGAATACTGTATGTAGCAGAGCTAATGCTGTGGCAGGCAAAACCTTGTAAATTTCAGAAATTATACCATCGTTAACAGGAGTTTTATTTTGCTCAAGTTTAGTGATTTGATCTTTTACTTCTTTAAAAGATATTTATCTATTAATTTTTTTTGTATTTTTGATAAGTCTGTTTTTTATATTATTATTTATAAAAGATTGAATATCTTTTGTACTATTAATCATATCATTGGGTTGGTTTAATTTAAAAAAAAAATCTCTAAACGCAATATATTTGGTAAATCAGATACCATTTTTTTTTTGTTGGAGAATAGATTTCTGTAATATGATTGTTTATTTAATGTTTTAGTCTTGTTAGCTAGTATATTCATCGATCTAGGATTTATAGAAAAAGTTATAAGTTTATATTTTTCAATATTTATCATGACTTTAGGATTTAAATTTTCCATATATTTATTGTTTAAAGTATTTATTTCATTCATTCTATCTTTCTTGTCTGGGTTTTTTGAAGCATCAAGTCTTAAAGCATCTAACTTTGTTTGCATATCTTGAAGATCTTTATCCCATGGAATTCTTTTCTTTTTATACCAATCAACAATTTTACCATATAGGTAAGCTTTTAGAGCATCCCAAATGTTTACTTCAGAAGTTCCGTGTACTATTAGTTCAATAAAATTTTGTACTTCTGTAGTAAAGAAATCAATGAAATCTTTCAGTTTAGTTATGTAGGCTGGTATCCTTTTAATTTGAACATTAAATGTGGAGTTTAGTATAACATCAAATGTTATAGAATTATGGTCCGAAAGGAGACATGAAATCACTTTTATTACAGCAGGTACCAGAGTTAGCGCTTTCACCTTGCTGTAATAAAAGAAACGGATTTTTAACTTGGAAGTAAATCTCTTTTTTGGACTTGCTGTGCTGACTGGAGGTTGATGAGATTTATAAGTGACATTTTATTTTATTACCTTTTAGAGCTGTGTTTCGCCCTAATCCTTTGTTACACTTTTATTAACATATTTATTAATGTCAAAAGTTTCTTATTAAATTCTATAATAACTGAAGATAACATCCCTTTGTTATCTTTGTAAGTGTCAATTATTTTAGGCATAGGTCATGTATTTTTCCATAGTATGGCCACCCCTGTTTTTTGTGTGTGTATGTTCTGAGCTAATCAAAAGATCTAAAGTTGTTCATCTTCTTCCTATTCATCACTGATGGGTTCGTAACCGAGTCGGCCTTATACCAAACTTGCGTGCACCAAAAACTCTGAGCTAAACTGCTACCCACAATGCCCTTCACTCAGTTACCTCAGATCTCATTTGCAGCTCAGCCATATAGCAGCGTTTCACAGAGCTCTCCAGCTAAGTGTTATATTTTTCAAAATTTTATACATATTTGTGAATTTGTCCTGTCAGTTTGCTAACTTTTTCTCTATTTACTCACTCAGCTCTACCCACAGGTATTTCTTTTCGTACCATTGCTGGTAATGACCCTTCTCCCCTTGTTGTATTCCCCTGTGTCGTGAAGCCACGAGAATCTGGCATTGGGCGATAGCTTCCAACCGCTTTCTGATCGTAACGCATATTCCGAGGAGCTCCAACGTGATTGTGGACAAGCTAAGCAGATGCATCTTCAGTCCTCACGAGTGGTCTCTGTCCGAGTGTGATGGCAGAAATTTTCAGCCGTTCGGGCCAGCCATGCTGCAGTCTTTTCGCTTCCCCCTCAAACACAAAATACAGCAACTACTTTGCCCTCTTTCTCCATCACGGGGAGTCACCAAGAGATGCTTTGATTCACGATTGGCCTACGGGTCTCCTTTATGCTTGCCCTCTGATTCCCTTTTTTAAGGAAAGCTATTTGGTTGAGAAGCAAAGTGATCCTCATTGCCCTGTTCTGGCCTCATCAAGTGCAGCTTCCCTTCCTCCGACCTCATCTCTTACAACCTCCTTGGATCCTACACACTCGTCAGTACCTCATATCTCACCCACAAGGGTTGACTCCGCTGAATCTTTCCACTCTCAAGCTGAAAGCTTGGTTCCTCCACTTCCGTTAGTTGCCAGGCAGGAAATCCTGTCCTCATCTGTCCGTGATATTGTCCTGGCCTCCCATAAACCATCCTCCAGAAAACTTTATAGGGACAAATGCAAAAGATTCTCTATCTGGTCACATAATTGGAAGCTAGATCCGGTCTCAGCTCCTGTAGCCACTACTCTTCATTACTTTGCTGAGTTGTTCGACAATGGTGCATCAGCTTCCACCATACGAGTCCATTTAGCAGCTATTTCCAACTTCCATAATGGTTCAGATGGAGTCCCGCTTATTTCCGCTCTACTTTGCAAGACCTTCCTCAAGGGAATTGTCCACAGCATACCTCCCATTAGGCAACCGGTGGAGGCATGGAATCTCTCCTGGGTTCTTCAGTCTCTCTCTCTCTCTCTCTCTCTACCCCATTTTGAGCCTGCTGCGACATGTGATCTAAAATTCCTGTCATGGAAATCCTTATTTCTGGTGGCGGTCACGTCAGCCAGACGAATATCTGAGTTGCAAGCCTTATGTATCAAGAGCCCTTATCTGATCTTCCATAAGGACAGGGTATCACTTCGTACTAACCCATCCTTTCTCCCTAAAGTGGTTTCCGACTTTTCTATTAACCAGTTCATTGAGCTCCCTGTATTTTTTCCAAGTTATTCAAACAAGGAAGAATACTGCCTACATTCATTGGATGTTCATAGACAATTACGTTTCTACCTGGACAGAACTAAGTCCTTTCACAAGTCGGACCAACTGTTCATTTCCTTTTCTGGCCCTAGAATGGGATGTGCAGTATCTAAGGTTACTTTGTCAAAATGGCTCAGGGATTGCATTAACTTCTCATACTCGCTTATGAATGAATCTACGCCTGGTCAAATTAAAGCTCACTCAACATTGGTTGCCTTCCACTCTAAGGCCTCCATGGATGACATCTATGCAGCAGCAATTTGGGCTAAACCCCATACCTTCATCAATCATTATAAATTGGATCTGATCTCCAGGGGAAGAGCTGCCTTTGGCTCAATGGTTCTCAGGAATGTTCTTCCAGAAGGGCCACCCAGGTTCTCCAAGTAGCTTGGGATTCTGTCACATCAGTGATGAATAGGAAGAAGATTAACAGCTTCAGATAAAGAAGTTATGTCTTACCGGAACGTTCCATCTGAGTTGTTGATGATCTAGTCATCACACCCTCCCACCGACCCCTGCCAAAGGCTCCTGGTGGATCTTCTGGGTCTTTGTGGTGTTTTAGGGTTTCTGCGCAGAGATGGCCTCTGACTTTTTGTTCTCTCCTATATGTTGCATGCAAACTCGATCTGAGGTAACTGAGTGAAGGGCATTGTGGGTAGCAGCTTAGCTCGAGGGTTTTTGGTGCATGCAAGCTTGGTATAAGGCCAACTCGGTTCCGAGGCTCGGAACAGAACCCATCAGTGATGACTGGAAGAAGATCAACAACTCGGATGGAACGTTATGGGAAGACATAACTTTTTTTTTGTAAGATTTGGATTCCAATTTTGTGGCATCTTCAGTTAGTAAATGAGTTTCTTGGAGAAATATTAATTGGGAATTATGCAATTTAAGATATTTATTCAAAGATCTTCTCTTACTAGAATTATTTAATCCATTGATGTTTAATGATGTACACTTTAATGATGTCATGAAACGTTAATGTTCTGAATATCTGTTGTTGAATAACTCTCCTTTTTTCCCATATTTTGTAAGTCAATAGAAATTGACTATTAGGAACACAATTACAATTTTCACATGAAACATATAAAACTTTTATCTAATGAAATATGTTCATATCAAGTTCAATTTTGTAAGACTTGGTGAGCATCATAATAACTATTAACAGAAACTTATAACATTTACTAATAACATAGACTCTCTCAAAAAAAACCCTGAAGTTAAAAACTCCTAATTTGACTGACAGTTGTCACCCAAATTGACCATCAAGCTAGTAACAACACTCATCTCCTCTCCGTCTAAATATATATGTTGTTGCATAATTTAACAATATAAAGTAGTATATGTGATTAAAAAAACAATTATGAATTAAAATACACCCATTAGAATTGTATGTACTTATTCAAGAAACAAATTAAAATATGTCAAATGTAACGGTTTCATTTTAACTTTTGCCAAATTGAATTCAAAATATCATAAGGACCAATCATATATTATATAATTAATAGAAAAATCATAACTAATTCATATGCAATTAATTGTTATAATGATCAATAAGTAGACTAATTCCCTGCCTATTTATTGTGCCAATAGCTAACAACACTATTTCCCCATCTCCATGTATCTGAAAACAAGAGTATAATAAAATATTGCATTATAGTTTCCCAGTGTAATATGAGATTACAATAAAGTCCTCAGTATTTTCTAGGAAGGAATGTATTCCCTTTTTTTCCTTTAAGACCGTTACTAATCTGAAACAGCTTCTAGATTTGTCAGAATATATCAACATATTAGTTAATATGGCAAACATCTGCATCTGAGACTATACTGTATGCAGTAAGCTAGATTCATACAGAATATATTATGTTTCAATCATTATTTGTTTATCTTCTGTCTGTACTAGAATTATTCTCATTTCTGATTTTTATTTCTTGTAGAAGAATATTAAATTCTGGTTAGGTCTCATGTAAGATTTATATATATTTTTTAAATACTTGAATGATGTTGTTATATATGGTATATGTTCTACCAATCAAAAGAAGTTTAACTTAAATACAATAGAACTGTAAATACAAGTGTAAAAACATGATGGTATAAATGTATCAAAAGTGCTCTGTTTATAAACACTCTCAAATGCTTTAATATAACAGTTATATTATACAGGTTACTTAGTTGCAATTCTTTCATTTTACCTTTAGATGGCATTAGAGACAATCTATTCAAGCTATTATCTCGCTCAAAGCTTTTAACTAGATTGTTTAATGAAATCTTGGAAAGTGAGAGGATGCCTGAGGAATGGAGAAAAAGTGTTTTGGTACCGATTTTTAAGAATAAGGGTGATGTGCAGAGCTGTAGTAACTACAGAGGGATTAAATTGATCGGTCACAGCATGAAGTTATGGGAAAGAGTAGTGGAAGCTAGGTTAAGAAGGGAGTTGATTAGTGATCAGCAGTATGGTTTCATGCCAGGAAAGAGCACTACAGATGCAATGTTTGCTTTGAGAGTGTTGATGGAGAAGTACAGAGAATGTCAGAAAGAGTTGCATTGTGTCTTTGTGGATTTAGAGAAAGCATATGACAAGGTGCCTAGCGAGGAGTTGTGTTATTGTATGAGGAAGTCGGAAGTGTCAGAGAAGTATGTAAGAGTGGTACAGGATATGTACGAGGGTAGTGTGACAGCGGTGAGGTCTGTGGTGGGAGTGACGGATTTGTTTAAGGTGGAGGTGGGATTACATCAAGGTTCAGCTCTGAGCGCCCTTTCTTATTTGTAATGGTGATGGACAGGTTGACAGATGAGATCAGACAGGAGTCCCGTGGACTATGATGTTTGCAGATGACATTGTAATCTGTAGTGAGAGTAGGGAACAGGTGGAGGAGACCCTGGAGAGGTGGAGATATGCTCTAGAGAGAAGAGGAATGAAGGTCAGCAGGACTAAGAATATATGTGTGTGAATAAGAGGGAGGATAGAGGAATGGTGAGGATGCAGGGAGTAGAGGTGGTGAAGGTGGATGAGTTTAAGTAGTTGGGATCAACAGTTCAGAGTAATGGTGAGTGTGAAAGAGAGGTGAAGAAGAGACTTACAGGCAGGATGGAGTGGGTGGAGAAGAGTGTCAGGAGTGATTTCTGAGATGAGTACTAGTAAGAGTGAAAGGGAAGGTCTGGAAGAGGAGTGTGAGACCAGCTATGTTATATGGGTTGGAGACAGTGGCATTGACAAAAAGGCAGGAGTCAGAGCTTGACGTGGCAGAGTTGAAGATGTTAAGATTTGCACTGGGTGCGACGAGGATGGACAGGATTAGGAATAAGTATATTAGAGGGTCAGCCCAGGTTGGAAAGTTTGGAGACACATCCAGAGAGGCAAAATTACATTGGCCTGGACATGTGCTGAGGAGGGATGCAGAGTATATTGGGAAAAAGATGCTAGGGATGAAGCTGCCAGGTAACAGGAAAAGAGGAAGGCCTAAGATAAGGTTTGTGGATGTGGTAAGAGAGGACATGCAGGTGGTTGGTGTGACAGAGCAAGATGCAGAGGACAGGAAGAAATGGAAACAGTTGATCTGCTGTGGCGACCCCTGACGGGAGCAGCCGAAAGAAGAAGATCTTGCTCGAAGCTCCTCAGTACAGGGCTCAGTCTGTAAATGTCTCCATAGAAACAACACTTTTTTCTTGCTTTCAGTTGAGGCAGTTGTAGTATGATCAGATACCAGAATTGTTCAGCAGTTCAGATGCACGAGATTAAGGAGGGAAAACATTTGCAGCTTTTCTTTTAGAAAGCTGTTGATTACCTTGTGGCAGGACCAGGAAACACAAAACCGGACAGACCAAAAAGGCAATGGGAGGGAGAAAGCCACTACAAAATACCGCAAAACCAACAAACTCCATCTCTCAAACCCAGCAAACCACTGGACCACCACAAATACATTAATCCACACTAAACCCTCCATTTTAATGGTGTTGCTATATATGCTATATGTTTATTATACCAATTAATAGAAATTTTACATAAATATAATAGAATTATGAAGACAGGTGTATAAAATGTAAAGGTTTACATGTGTCAAAAGTGTTTTTTTTTTGTATAAATACTCACAAATGTTTAAATATAGCAGTCATATTGTACAGGTTATTTAGCTGCAATTTTTTCATTTGACCTGTAGATGGCAGTAGCCCTATTCTAGCTATTATCCAGTTTTGTGAAGCTTCTCAGCACAGAGTTCAGTCTGTAAAGGTTTCCATGGAAATGACACTTTTTTTCCTGCTTTCAATTGTAGCAGCCACAGTGCGAGCACAAACCAGGGTTATTCAGCAGTTCAGAAGCACGAGATTGAGGAGGGAAAACATTTACAGCTTTTCTGTAAGAAAGCTGTTGATTACCTCTTGGCAGGACCGTGAAAGATAAAAACGAGCAGTAAGAAAGGCAAAAGGGAGGGAGAGAGGTAATATAAAACATTAAAAAAACCCCATCAAACTCCAACTCCCAAACCCAGCAAACCACTAGACCACCAAGAACATATCAATCCATACAAAATCCTCCACAACCAACAGCAAAAAGGAGAAAAAAAAAGAAATTAAAGCCTCTCCATACACATTCCCATTTTTAAAGATAAAGAATGAATTACTCAAAACATATCAGGTCGCTGAAAGGGACAAAACATGAACTTTTCATATGTCTATTACCGTAAATAGCACCACATTCCAGCAGCAGAGCAATAAATTGGAAACATAATTATTAAAGCAACATTATGGCAACAGTATCAATGAAGAGTCTCTCTTCACAGAGAGACAGGGAAATAAAACGGCAAACAATCAAAAACAAAGGAAATAGTTTCTGTTGTAACAAAGACCCTCATTTTCTCATCTGTAAGTCCCCGTATCTACTATAGTTCCCAAAATACCAGAAATTTCAGTCCCCCAACATACGGAGCATTTATTATAACAGGCAACTAATATTAAAAGATAATAAATAAATGAATAAATAAATAGCTTTTAATTGCTATAAAAATTTAGCTACTTTAAATAAAATAAATTAGACTTAATAACAAACTATAAAATACCATTAAAACAACTATGTACCATAAAAAGAAATTTAAACAGACTCACCTGTTGAACTTTTCCACTTCCCCAACTTCTGGGTTAGTTATTAAGATTTGGGTAAATGAAAGCCATTGTAAAATAGCTTAAATAATCACTTATTCTTGAGCTTCTTTTTATGTTCAGAAATCTTCCAGGAACTGTTATCAGCATTTCTTTTAAGGCTGGCATGTGCCCACTCCATATCCTCTATTTTATTAAGCAATTTTCTTTTTTTGACAAAGGTAATGGCAGAATCTATGTCATCAAATATTTTTGGACCATCTTGGAGAAATAGTTTTAATCTGGCAGGAAATAATAGGTGTGTCTTTATTTGGACCTTCTTTAGTTCTTTTAGCATTGGCAAAAAAAAAACTTTTTTTTGGCAGTTACAGATGAAGAATAATCATTATCAAAGCGTATGATATTTTCTTTATATTTAATAGGAGATTTAGCCCAAGCAGACTTTAACACTGTCTCCTTGTCATGGGAAGATAAGAACTTCACTATAACAGATTTAGTAGAATTGGATTTACCTTTTTTGCAGTAGCCAATGGCCTGTGTGCTCTTTCTATCCCATATGAGAGAGCTTCAGGAAGCTGTAGTACATCAGGGAGCCAGGAAGTTAAGAATTTTTCCATATTACCTTCATCAACATTATCAGGCATACCAAAAAGTCTGATATTATTTCTTCTTGAGCTGTTCTCTAAATCATCAATTTTTGTTTGTAAAAGAGTATTTTGTTTTAAGAGAAAGTCTATATTATGCTCACCTTCTTGAATTCTAGTGTCTGTATCATTTAGTGAAGTCTCTATACCAGTAATCTGTCTCTCTTGCTTTTTAAGGTCTTCGTGTAACATTTCCATTTGTTGGGAACTTTTTTCTTTGAAGTTATCCAGTTTTACATCCATTCTATCAATGTTTGCTGTCAGTTCTTGAATATTAGATAATAGTGACTGAAGTTCCTTCTTAATAGTTGTTTCTTGAAGTGTAGATTTGGAGTAGCTCATTCTGTAGTCCTGAATCCAAATATTTTCTCTAGTACTTTTTGACAGGAAAAAAAATGCCAACATTTTTATATACTATCCTAAAGGATGATTAGTAGATTCCAAATATGTAAAAAAAAAAAACAAAACAAAATTAGGATAGATAAATTAAAAAAATCCTGTCATAAGTGTTCTGTAAAGACAGAGCAGAGAGAAAATGCTGGTACTCGGTGCTCATCTTGGCCACGCCCTGTAACATGATTTTTATAGATGTTTGTATTCTGAAGAAGTGCCATAAGTAAAGTGAACGAAAGCGCTAAATTATTTCTGTGTGGTGTGGGTTTTATTTGCTGCTGAACTGGTTGTACAAGGCTTGCAGATCTTGTCCAAGTTGATGGACCAGTCTGAGGCTTCTCCTTTGCAAGCTCCTTACTTTTGACAGTGTTGTGCTGACATTTACAGTAGAGTGTTTAATCTTAGGTGGGAAAGTACACTTAAGGATGGATGGTTCAAGATACTCCTTAAGACACTGACTCTATCCATAGTTTGGTGATGAGAACCCTTCTCTCCTTGTAAGCCTTCCAGAATTTCCTTCCAAGTGGAATCCTTACCATCCAGTCTGAGAATTGTCTGGTGTATCAGCTAGCAGGGAAAAGTTTCATCCCTTGCTTTATATGGGGAAATAATGTGGGTTTTGTAGCGTCAGTTCTTTCTGGTTACACCCTCACCCCCAACCTGTATTCTGAGTTAAGCGAGATGCCTCATTGACAGATTGAGTCACTGTTTGCTGACACCTCATAATTTGCTAAGCTCTTCAGTGGTAAAATGTTTTCTGCAAGTAGGATACATCATTCTGTGTTCTCCCTGCTTCCCCAACGAGAGCCAGATGTTGCCATTAGTCTTTCCTTTCTCCCTCTACGATGTTTAAAGTGAGAATGGTTTGGTTCTTCCTTAGACACAGAGTTTTCTTAATCCTTTTCTCCTTATTTTTAATTCTTTTCTCCTTATTTCCTTTGATGATGAACATACAGAAGGTGAAGCCTCAGAAGGTCATAATGGTTGTGATTGCATTATTTTGTCCAAGGCAGACTTTGTTTTCATCACTTTAGCCCTATCTACTATTTTTGTCTGCAAGAATTTACTGACACCCACTTCAGAAAGGATAGACACATCCAGGCCTCTATGCACTCATAAATAAATAAAAACAACACCTGTTGCAGTGCTGGTAGAGAACTTCAGCCAGCAGTAGTAGAATCAAGGATTTATTGAAAGAGTTGAGCGCTTTTGTTCCTAATGTTTTCAGAATGTTGTCAGAACTTTCAGTAAATCCTTGATTCTACTACTGCTGGCTGAAGTTGTCTGTACAGGTGTTGTTTTTGTTAGTTTGTTCATTCACTTGTCTGGGTTCCAAGTTTGTTCTCCATGCACTCAGTTCGACCTGCTTCATTTCCATTAATAACAAGGTCACTGTGGCTTTCTAATAGGGTATTATCCATTATTTCTTCTTCTCAAAAACACTGTGTCCAATTGACATACAAAGAAAAGTAGAAAAGCTTTTTTTATTCATAAATCTTTTTGGCTCCATTTCTTCAGATTTAGTAGTACTTGTGTAAAACCTTTCACTTGGGTCTCATTTATTTTTCTGTCAAGGTCCATTATGTGAAAGTTTTTAACGTTCACATCTGCCAGGATGTCATATTTTTGACTGCTCTGAAGGTTTGCAAGATGTTTCTTGAAGGTAATGTCATACCGTGACCTTCGATTTAGGACCTACTTTGTTTCTGTCCTGCAAAATTTTGTTAGTAGCCATCATGTTTGCTAAAATAATTCCTGAGTTACAGGCTGTGTCTGTTAAACACTTCAGACTATATCACTTTCCTTAGAGATGATCATTCCATTATGTCTGAAGTAGCTTCAGCATCCTACTTGAGTCATTCTGTCCATTTGCCATTCTTTTGCCTACTTGTATAAATTACTGAATGCTTTCTTCGTTGTATAAATGTAGACAACCAGTTTAATTATGTTGTTGATAGAACATAAGACACTGTACATGTTAGAGTAAAGAACAAAATTATTAAAAAAGGATAAATTGTTTTCCGACACCTCACAAGTGGCTAAATCTCTTCAGTGGTGATGAAGATTTTCTGCAAGTAGGATAAATTCTTCTGGCTCTCACTGGGGATGCAAGGAGAACACAGATGTTGTCATTAGTCTTTCTGTTCTCCCTCTACGATGTTTAAAGTGAGAATAGTTTGATTCTTCCTTGGCCACAGAGTTTTCTTTATGCTTTTCTCCTTATTTCCTTCGATGATGAACATACAGAAAGTGAAGCCTCAGAAGGCCAAAATGATTGTGATTGCACTATTTTGCCCAAGGCAGACTTTGTTTTCAACCCTATCTATTGTTTTCTCTACTCTGACATTTTGTCTACAATAATTTACTGACACATCCTTCAGAAAGGACACACCCATGCCTACATGCACTCATAAATAAATAAAAATAACACCTGTCGTGTGCTCATAGAGACAGCTTCAGCCAGCAGTAGTAGAATCGAGGATTTATTGAAAGAGTTGAGTGCTTTTTTCCCTACTATTTTTGAAACTTCATCAGAACTTTCAGTACATCCTTGATTCTACTACTGCTGACTGAAGTTGTCTCTATGAGCACTGCAACAGGTGTTGTTTTTCTTAGTTTGTTCATTCACCTGTCTGGGTTCCAAGTTTGTTCTCCATGCACTCAGTTCAACCTCGTGGCTGCTTCATTTCCATTAATAGCAAGGTCACTGTAGCTTTCTAATAAGGTCTTATCCATTATTTCTTCTTCTCAAAAACAGTGTCCAATCGACATACAAAGAAAAGTAGAAAAGCTTTTTATTCAGAAATCTTTTTGGCTCCAGTTCTTCAGATTTAGTAGTACTTGTGTAAAACCTTTCACTTGGGTCTCATTTTTTTCTGTCAGGGTCCATTATGTGGTAGTTTCTGACTTTCATATCTGCCAGGATATCATGTTTTTGACTGCTCTGAAGGTTTGCAAGATGTTTCTTGAAGGTAATGTCATGTCATACTGTGACCCTTGATTTATGACGCACTTTGTTTCTATCCAGCAAAACTCTGTTAGTAGCTCTCATGTCTGCCAATAGACTTCCTGAGTTACAGGCTCTGTTAAACACCTTAAACTACATAGGCTGATTTGTGACACTGTCTGGAGTAGCAGAGGCAGCTGGTTCAAGAATTACCATGAGGAGACAGGCCTGCCTCAGATAATGTAGGTTTGCAGAAAATTTCAAGAAGTCCTTTGTCAATGTTGCCTTTGAGGGGGTCCCTCACTGCTTTGGACCCAGTTGAAGCCAAAGTTGCTCAAGAATGAGCAAGATGGGAAGATGCTCACTGCTTTTAGAATAAAGTTCTCCTCTCCACAAAGGTCTTTTGTCAGAAACTGGAAAGGGGGAAAGAATTTATGGTTTCATAAATCCCAGCATCCTATATTTGAGCAACATTCTGACAGAAATCCCCATGTGCATGTGGACTTCTGTAATGGATGCTGCACTAGATGCAGATGTGGACCATAAAACCAGGGGTTCCTTAGTCTTCCCCTCCTCAGGATGCAGCCAGAGCAGTCATAAGAACTATCATGACAGTCCACCGCTGGAGGCAGTCAGGGGTTGAATCTACTGCCTGTCTGCCTGAATGGCCGGTCTTTACACAGGACAAGTGGACCAGGTAAATAATTTCCAAAAGCTATTCAATTCCTTTCACAACAATTCCTAACTCCACTTCATTCCCACTTCAAACTGGCAGCTCAGATGGAGGTTGACCATTTCTTCACAAAAAGAGCCACTCGAGGTCCCCCCAGACCACAAAGAGACCAGAGTTTATTCAAGATTGTTTAGTCTCCAGAAAGACTTAGGACCTCAGGCTGATGATCTATTTTAGTGGCTTCACCTTTTATATGAGGAGAGACGGGTTCTCTCTGTTTAGCAAAAGCAGCCCTAGCTCTAAAGATACCTTCCAACTTGTAGTGCTTGGTAAAGGTATGCACAGAAGTCCAGGTAGCTACTTCAAGAATAGAATTAGTGTCTAAGCCTTTGAAAAGAGCACCAGAAGAAGCCACAGCTCCAGTAGAATGAGTCTTAATTGAAAAAGGAAGGCTCTCGCCATGAAAAGTGTAACAGAAGGAAATAGCCTTATAAATCCAAGAAGAAATAGCTTGCTTGGATACAGCAAGCCCAAAAGATCTAGGATGAAATGAAACAGCTGATCAGATTTTCTAATAGCCTTGGTCATATCCAAATAAACTCTTAAGATGCCTATCTATGTCCAAAGTATGCAGCACCTTCTCACTGTCATTTTGTGGAGAGAGGAGAAAAGTAGGCAGCTTAATAGACTGATTAAGTGATAGCTCATTAACCACCTTTGGCATAAAAGAAGGGTTAGTGTGCAAGGACACACTGTCGTCATGAAAAGTCAAAAAAGGAGGACAAGCCATAAGGGCCTGCAACTCGGACACCTGCCTGACAGAAGTAAGTGCCAACAAAAGAACAGTCTTCCAGGAACAATGCTGCATGGGAGCTGAAGCAGCAAGCTCAAAAGCAGCTTGAGTCAACTTCTGCAAAACAAAGTTAAGATCCCAGGGAGGAGGAACAGGTTTCCTGGAAAGTCTAATATTAAGGATGCCTTTAAGAAATTGTTTAACCTCCAATCTAGCAGCTAAAGGAAAATAAAAATGCAGACAAGCAGAGCTAGCTGATAGGTAGGCCTTAATAGAAGAATAGGCCAAACCAGTTGTGAGCAACTCACACAAATGAGAGAGAACCAAAGGAGCATTCACATTAAGTGGGTCCAGGTTACGAGAGAGACACCAAAAAGAAAACTGCTTCCATTTTGGATAAGTAAGAATTCTTTGTCGTAGGTTTCCTGGCCTCCTGCAGGACTTGGAGCACATCGTCAGAAAAAAGGTGTCTGTGAGGAATCAAACTTCTATAACCTACAGTGTCAGTTGAAGCATGGACAGGTGGGGTTGGATAAGAGATCTCTTGTCTTGTGTGATTAGATCCACCCTTTGAGGTAGCTTGTGATGATGGAGAAGAAGAGGGCATCAGTGCTGTTGTGGCCAAAAGCGAGTCCCCAGAAAGATTTTGGGAGCATCCTGTTGAATTTTGAACAGGACTTTCAGAATGAGAGAAAGGGGAGGGAATGCATAAAGAAATGTACCTTTCCAAGAGAATGAGAGGGCAACCACCTTCTATACCAGATGACCTGGGACTCTGGCATAAAACAGAGGAAAGGCAAAAAGATCCATTTGAAGAGTACCCCATTGGTGGATAATGTCCAGAAACACATCCCTGTGAAACATCCATTTGTGGGACTGAGTTAAGGATATGCTCAAAGTGTCTGCCACAATGTTCTGACCGGAAGGGATATAAACTGCCTGAAGAGTCACTTGACAGCAAGATCCCACACCAGAAGTTAAGATCTCCTCCCGCCCTGCTTGTTGATATACCACATCACTGTGTTGTATGTGAACACCTTCATAGGCCCTGGAGAAAAAGAGACTGAAAGGCCTGAAGAGCCAGCAGAAGAGCTCTCATCTCTTTGACACTGATGTGCTCCTTCTGCTGATGAGGAGACCACACCCCCTGTACCTTCAGGGAGCCAAAAGTCGACCCCCATCCCATGTCTGAGGTGTCTGTGAACAATTCCTGAGAGAGAAGAGGGGGATGAAAAGAGATCCCTGGATTCAGAGACAACTGCTGAATCCACCAGAGAAGTTCCTGTCTGAGACAAGGAAAAATAGGAACTACAAATTTTAGAGGATGAGGATGTTAAACCCCCAATGACTTCAGAAACTACTGAAACTTTCTCATATGAAGTTTGGACAGAGGAAGCATTGAAATGGTAGATGCCATGAAACAGAGCTTTCAAACTCTCTGGTGATAATGGAAGCCAGAGGAAGGTTCCTAGGTATTCAATAGGCTATGAGAGAAAACACTAGGCTAACAACCACAAGGGCCTTTTAATGCCTAGCCATGCATCTGTGACAAGTTCTGATACCCTTGATAAGTGTAAGTAGGTGTTTGAGAGATGAACCATTTACAAGCAGGGGCCTGGGAGAGTAACCATTTACAGGTTACCTGTGTCCATTAGAGACATAGGTGCCAAACCAGGCATGAATTTCCTGTTCCCCATCCAGTTGTCCAGGTTGCATTTGAATTGGGTTTGGGAGGAACTATGTTATACATGGATGGGGAGCTTGTTCCCTAGACAGGGTAGTCTCTGGGATACATACCTGTTTCTCCGACAGGTCCTATTTATATCACATGACTTCTGGGTCTGTTTGTTTTGTGGATATGCAGGAGGTCCGTCAGCATGGGGTCTGACAATGCCCTGTATGCCAGGCATACATCTCCCCTCAAAAGCCTGTAGGAGACAGAATGCAGAGATACGGCCTTGAGGTGGTCTGCATAGGACATTTTACTTACACCCTGTATTCTTTTAGTGAGGAACCTCTGTGGACATTCCAATTGTTTGATATGTCTGGCTGGGTACATACTAAAGGGGGCATTATACTCAATGATAGGTCTGATGAATGCCGAATACAGTGAAACAATGACTTCCTTGGACTTGGGTGCCTTACCTTTGTTTATAAGTTGACCAGCATAGAATGATTTCCTCACTACTGTAGACATGTGATAGTCAAAGGCTAGATTACTATCTGTGTGTGTCCCTAAGTCCCCGACTACTGAGCCACCTTTAAGGGGTGTGTTGTCAATATGATAGTTACTGGGGTGGATGACTTCCCAAAGGATAGTGTTATGTATTTCTTGGCATTTAGTTTTAGTCCATGGCTCTGACACCAGTTGTGTCAGTCCCTCCTGGAGAACATTTGTTTCAGCTCCTCATTTGCAATCATCTGCAAATTTAGTCAGCAAGAGACCACTGGCATTGGCCTTGACTTCAAAGAAGTAAATGCCAAAAAGGACTGATCCCTGAGGGACTCCACCTCTACAAAGAGGCGTGTCACAAGTGGAGTCCCCAGTTCTAACTTCCTGGATCCTGTCTCTGAGCCAGTTGGCTATCCACTGGGTGACATACAATTTTGTACCTAACCTCTTGAGTTTGTCAACAATGCCCGAGTGGGGTATTGTGTCATATGCCTTGGCCAGGTCAAGGTAGGCATTATTAACCATTTTTCCCCTCACCCATTGCTTTGGTTACCTTCTTAAAGAAGTCCACCAGGTTGAGTAGGTATGATCTGCCCTTGAAGAAACCAAACTGGGTTGGGTCCTGTGTTGGATGTGTACTATATCTGTATTGATGTCCATGATAATTCTTTCCATGGCTTTTCATATAAGACTTGTGAGACTTATGGGTCTGTAGTTTCCAGGGTCTGTAGATGCCCACCTTTGTGCAGAGGGATGACTGTTGCTGTTCTCCATTCATGAGGCAGAAAACCTTTTTGGAGGCTATAGTTAAGTAGTAATTCCAGAGGTCCTGATAGGTCATGTTTCATGCTATTTAGAAGGCATCCTTGGATACTGTAAGGGCCCATTGATGCAGTGTTCTTGGTCTTAATAGAGAGAGCATTAAGTACCTGTTCCCTAGTGATAGTTGGGAGAGTTATATTTGATGGTCTTTCCTGTGGGAAGGTTAGGGGGGAGGTGGAGAGATAAAGCTGGAGATGAATTCATCAGCCATGTGGTTTGCTATATCTTCTGGCTCAGTATAGGTGGCTCCATTTACAATGGGCTTTGCACACCGTTGTGCATTGCCTTTGAGGTTGTGGACATAGCTAAAGAAGGAGAGTGTGGAAGAAAGAAATGAGAGTTAAGGGCTTTGGAGGGAGAAGGGATGCAAGCATTGGCACCGTCCGAATCCTGCAACCCAGAAAAAACATGAGCCTGATAAGGAGTCAGAGAAGACTTTTTGAAATGTATAGTGAATACCAGGCTCTTAAGAAGGGATACAGCAAAATGAAGATTTTGCAAAAGGGTCTCTGGAGAGGATGCCTGAATCATCAAGTCATCCAAGTAAGGGAATATCTGGATCCCTTGAAGTTTGCAAAAGGAATCACAGGAGCAATACATCTGGTGAACACCCTTGGGGTAGTAGAAAGTCCAAAGGGCAAAGTAGAGAACTGAAAATGCCAGGAAGCAACAGAGAGACACAAAAATCTCCTGAAAAGAGGATGGACAGGAATATGGCGATAAGCAGAAGAAGGACGGGATTGCCTATAAACAAAGGCAGGCTTAGCGGGTTAGTTTCTCTGAAATTTAGGCACAGGAGAAACAAACACATGTTTAAGATCCTGTAAGGCCTTACCCATATCCTGAAGGGACTTAAACAAACCAGCAGCAGCTTTCCCAAACATCAGTTTAGAATCCAGAGGAGTATCCATCATCTTAGCTTTAATATTATCAGGTAGAGATAGAAGCCTAAGCCAAGAATACCTCCATATAACTGAACCAAAAACAGCAGCCGAGGAGGAAGCATACACCGCATCATAACTACATGTAAGAATGGCAAACAACCTGAGAGGAAATCCCTAGAAAGGAAAGAACAGAAGTTTTACCCTCATAGTCTGGAAAATCAGAAATAAGTTGACAGGGGTGACAAAGAAGAGCCAACACATACATAGACATGTGGGTCTGATAATTAATAGCCTTAAAAGCTAGGGTAGGAGAAGTGTAAATCTTTTTGCCCAACCCATCCATAGTTCTACTGCCCTCGTCAGAAGGCAATAACTTGGGTGAAGAAAGCAATTGAGATGGCTTATCAGAAGCTACGGACACTACTGAGGGGTCAGCAGCACGACATGTGTGTAAAAAAAATATATATATCCTCAGGCACTGTATAAAACCTATCAGGCTTCTTGGGAGCAGTGGGGAGAGAATCAGGTGCCTGAGAGGCATTGGAGAAAGCATCCAGTAAAGCAGCTAAGACAGGAGGAATAGCTGCAGGTTTAGGAGAGTCCAGCTGCAACAACTCATAGTACCTGTTATGGATATCAGAGACCCGAGTACAATCGCACTTAAAAAAACCCCATCATCCTAGAGAGCGTGTCTCAAAGGAAATTTGCTTCAAGGGAACATCAGGACTAACAGGTTCCTCCTCTTCTGACCAGTAGTCTAAAGGAGAAGGAATTTGAGTAGAATAAGTTAGGGGTTTGGCAGCAGAATCTGACTCGCCTTCAGAAGAATCCTTTTCTCTAGGCCTTTTAAGAGGAGTAGAGGACCAAGGAGGAGCAGGAACTGAAACCCCATGAGGAGGCTTTAAGGACATTAAGGCAGAAAATAACCCCTGAGAAAAAGCCTGCCACTCACTTTGTGGTTCCCTAGGAGCAGAAGAAACGTGTTTAATTTTTTGTTTCTTTTTTAAGGGAACGTCCTGAGATGGCTCAGATCCAGGACAGTCGAGAACCATAGCAGGAACTTCTTATTTATTTAATTTATTTATTTCCAATTTGATGACTGGGGAAGTCTACTGGACTCTGGGAGTTGTTTTCAGTGGATGCCCGGGGAGAAAAGCTCTACAGTACAAAATACAATTGAAGATACATGCATAGTAAAAACAGTTACAAATAAACAATACAAATTAGAATGAAAGAAATAATATATACAAAATTCACATAGAAAAAATGTCATGTGAATTTTGAATATAAATACATTTCAGAGAGAGAGAAAATTATTTACAATATTTACACAGAACAAAGTATCATGTGGATTAGCAGTCATTGAGGAAGAACCATGCATTTAGCCTAGATGTACCAGAGGTGAGAGAGCTAGGTTGGGAGAATGCGGTTACATTTCCATTTAAAAGATAGGTAGGAGTTAAGCTGCATTTTAAAGTTGTCAGTGTTCTGCATAGTCCTAAGGGAGTTGGGGAGAGAATTCCATTTCTTGGCTAAGGAAAAAGAGAGGTGAATTTGTCCCATGGGTTGCTTAGGTTTATGGACAGCGGTGTTCAGATCTGAGAGTTCTATTTGGGATGTATAGGGGTAGGATGGTGGTAAGTGCGGGGCATTTGGTGGGATTGAAAAGTAGCCTGTGAGCTGTAGTAAGTTGGAGGTAGTCCAGATAATTAGGGAGTTCTAACCAATGTAGTGAATGGAGGGCAATACAGTGATGAGAGGAGTATTTGACTTTGGTGACAAATTTTGAGATTTTGTTGTAACAATTTTCAAGTTTAGAAGAGATGGAGGAAAAAAGTTGGGCAGTAAGGGAACACCGTACATTAGGGAGGGAAGGAGATCAGTAGAGGCGAGTATTAGTCTAGTAGAAGGAGAGAGGAAGTGATTGTTTCTGTCTTTTTTATATTTTGCTGTATGTGGGTATCAGACTAGATGTTCATCTACTATTACACCAAGAAGTTTGGTGAAGAAAACTACTTCAGTAGGAGAGATGTTTTGACTTTGGACTTGGAAGGAGCTTTTGTCGTAAGGGAAGGATTTTGAGGGTGGGAATAGTAATATTTTGGATTTGTTAGCATTAAGAGAAAGGTGGTTTTGGAGCATCCAGGTCTCAGTGGTTGAGAAGGCGGACTGGGTCTTAGTTAATAGTTCAGTGAGGTTAGTGGCAGAGCAGACTAGAGTTGGGTCGTCTGCGTATTGTATGACTTTGGCATTAGGGATAGGAGAGTGAAAATTATTGATAAAGATATTGAACAGCATTAGACTGAGAATGGATCCCTGGGGTACACTGGTAGGGGTGAGTAGAAAGGGTGAGGTGCCTTTTCTCCATTTCACAGCCTGAGATCTGTCAGGCAGGTAACTTGAGAACCAGGATAGGGTGTTTTGGGAGAGATTTAGGTTTGAAACATGGCTCAGAAGATGGGTATGGGAAACAGTATCAAATGCTTTGGAGAGATCTAGCAGAACTGTTGAGACTATTTTCTGGTACGGGCTTGACTGACTGTGTCTAGAAAAGAGAGTAGAGCTGCTGTTGTGCTATGGCCAGGTCGGAAACCATGTTTGGTTGAAATAAGATGGTTATGAGTTAGGAAAGGCATAAGTTGAAGGTGAATGTATTTTTCTAGGATCTTTGAGATTGGGGAGAGGATAGCTATAGGGCGGAAGTTTGTGATATTAGTATTTTTCCCTCCTTTATGGAAAGGTAGAATAAAGGCAGTATGCCAGATTTTAGGGACGTAGGATTCCTGTATGGATCTGTTGGTTAAGATACTAATGGGGAGTGCATTCCCATCAGCAGCTGACTTAAGGAAGAAAGAGGGTATGTTATCAGGGGCATTGGAGCAGGGTTTTAGTTTGGAGAGAAGTCTTTTTATGTAGTTGGTGGAGATGGATTTGAGCTCAAACATGGGGAGAGTTAAGGGGTGGGGGCATGACTTCGATGAGGGAGAATGAAGATGAGGGAGAATGTAGAGGGGAGGGGTTGTTGTTAGGAAAAGTCTTGGTTAGTTCTGATATTGAGTTGATAAAGAGTTGAATAAAGAGGCTATTTCTAGATCAGACTTACTAGGGTCTGGGCAGGGATTGTTTTTAGTGTCTGGGTTAAGAATTGAGTTTATTGAGCTCCAGAACTGTCTGGAGTTTTTAGTGTGGTTGGACTAGAGTTTGATATAATAGGATTTTTTGTCTCTGATAGCTTATTTTTTGTAAGGTTACGAAGCTGTGCATATTCAAGAAGGGTTTCGGGGAGGTTGTTTTTTTTTTTTTTTGGTAAAGTTTCCAGGATTTGTCTCTCTGATAATAGTATGCTTGGTGTCTTTAGTTAGCCATGGGGCAGTCTTGTTTTTTATTGTTTGTTCTTGAAGGTGCTAGGGAGTTTAGGGCATTTAGGAAGGAGGAGTTAAAGCAGTCGATGGCATTGTCAAGTGGAAGAGTTTTTAGAATGTTCCAGTTTAGTTGTTTGAGGATATTTGAGAAAGTTTTGGGGTCAGAATTACTGAGGTTACGAGTGTGTGTGTGTGTGTATTGATGTTTAGTAAGGGGAAGAGGTTGTTCAGTGGATGAAGTCCTGGGATGTGGCTGCTAATGGAGTTGAAGATGGTACCAGAGTTGGTGATTTTATTTGGATGGGAGACTAGGATCCAGTCAAGCGTGGATCCTGGCGGGTTTATTTTATTGGGTCTGGTGATGGAGTGGGTTACTTGGGTAAAATTGGAGAGATTGATGGATAGGGAAGGTATGGGGTTGTTGATTTTGTTCCATTGTATGTTTAAGTCACCTAGCATGCAAGTCTCAAGATTAATTTCAGTTGAGGCCCATAGGAGAATGTCTTCGAGAGTTGAGGTATTATTTCTGGGGGGGATATAAAGTGTGATGATACAGAGGCTTTTATGATTATTCATTTTTAGTAATCCTGCTACTAGTTTTGCGTTAGTGAATTGAGGAATAGGATTTGGGAAAAGGAATTGTAGTGAGAAGGTTGGAGTAGATTAATGCAACACTTCCTCCTTTTCTGTTTAAGCGGTCACATCTAAGAGCTTGAAATCCAGAGGGTAGGATCTGAGAGTCAGAGATGTGGGGTTTGAGCCATGTTCCGGAGATGGCAACAACGTCAGGTTGGTTGTGGCTTAGCCAAGCTTGAAAGTGAGGTGATTTGTTACAGAGGCTCTGGGTATTGATAGTAATTAGTTTAAGGGTTTTATGGGTGGTGGAGTGACTTGTGAGAAGGGTATTGTTATAGGTGGGCTGGTTAGGTCTAGGGTTAGGGTGAATTTCCCTTGCTAGGAAAATGGAGTTGAAGAAAGACAATATTAGGGATGTTTGTTTGGATTTTAAGTAATCTGGAAATTGTAGTATTAGTTTAGGTATATGAGGCTTTGCAGTGGTTGGCATAATTTTAACTTTAAAGTGATGGAATGGATTAGGCTTTAATAGGGAAGATGGGGTAAAAGTAAGTGTTTGTGGGGTGCTGATGTGGGATAAGTGTAGAACTAAGGGAGAAAAAAGAGGGGGGATAGTTGGCCGGTTGAATAGGAGCTGGTATGGTATAAGGGAATTAGAAACATTAAGAGGGTGAGGGGAGTGGGGAGGGTGTGGAACAGTGAAAATAGCATAGCTAAAGTGAAGATCTTTAATCTGTTAAGATTTGTAATTGGGAGGTTAGACTTATGACTGGGAGGAGGCTGGGTTAGGGTGAATGTGTTTTAATGGGTGCAGGTGAGTGGTAGAGGGGCTAGAGTAGGGAAGGTGTTAATTTGATGATGGATGCTGGGGGTGGGGAAATGGATAGAATAAAAGTAGATAGCATTGGGGCGGGTGGGAATTGGGAGCAGGTTAGGGGAGTGGAGTGAGCCCGTAGGGCGAACAGAGCGGGTAGAGCCACTCCACCAGATGTGCGTGGAAAAGTTATCAGTGATTGCAGGTAGGTGCTAACCATGGTAGAGGACAGTCTACAGCAGTTCAGTTCAATTCTCTGTCTAGGGGAGCAGAGCCTTGTGTGTATAAGGGGTGGAAGTGGATTCCAAACTAGTAATGGTAGGTGGAGGTATAGTCTGAGTTTATGGGCAACATTAAGGATTGTTTGCAGGCAAACACTAATACCGGGAATAGGTTCTGCTCTTGGGGGTGATTTATGGAGTTTTACTGCCACCTACTGTGGAAGTGCAGGTGGTGTAGGAGACTAGTGAGGGAGAGAAGAGGTAGCCCCTATGAGTTAGTGAGTGTACATGCTGTCAGGGGCGCACAGAAGATATACAGGTCATACACAGTACATCTATTCCTTAAGTCCTGCTTATGCTTACATGCACTAGAGCAGCCGCTGTTTGATGTCCTTGGAAAAAAGTTAGAAAGAACCGTGGACAATTAGGCATCCTGGATGGGAGGGAGTTGTTGTTAAAGTGAGCTGAAATGAACATAGGAGAAAGAAGGGGTTAGTGTATGACATTAGGCTGTTGTTGGGAGAAATAGAGAGGAGTGTGTGGGGGTAGATTGAGTCAGTGGGATAGTGGAGGCTGGAGTGGGTATTATGGGGATTAGAGGAGCTGTCTGTGAGTGTGGTTTACAGCAGGGCAGAACACACAACATTAACAGCACAGTTATCTTTCAAGAACTTACAATTTAGTATTTCAGTTACACAGAAGTTTTCTACACTGCATATTACTTAAATTCTAGTCTTGTCTGTGTATCTGCTGCAAGGTACTGCGGACCTTCTTGCCCAACTAAAAACTGAAGAACTCCCTAAGCCCCTCAGAAAAAATCTACCATGGTTCCTGATGAACGTCCGAGATGGACGGCTACAAAACCTCTTCAGACCTGCTGCCAGCCAGATCTTCACCAGCCTCCAACACAGTTGCGGCAGAGAAATCTGACAACCCAGCCGGGCAAGCCTCTGGGTTCATAACAACCTTGGGAGAAACACCTGGCAGAGGCTGGACAGTGGAAGATTCTGGTCGTACTTTTTTCACTTTCTTCCCTAATGGCTGACCCTCGGGGCAGGGGATTCCTTCCATTGTATCTTTAGCAAGTAGATGAAGATGCTGAATCTCAAGATACACGGAAAGGGAAGAAAGTCTACTGCGAAGGGTTTTTGGAACAAACGCCTGACAAATATAACAAGACGTATGGTCATGAGAAGCACCCAAGTAAAAAAGACACTTGTGGCAGTCTCTGTGGAGAATCTCTCCCACACTGACATTAACCCGAAGGAACACAAACAAGAAAAAACGAAATCTCCAACGGGGCACTTAACTTGCAAAAACAACAAACAATGGAGGAAGTCACTGGAGAATGTAAATGCATTCCACTGGCAGTAAATGGATGCAGGTAAACAAACTTATTGTGTAAAAGACACGTTCAGATGGGCAGCAAAGAAGTTCTGTTTTGGTGGGCCTGAATGCCACTTTAACCATCTCAGGTTTATAAAGCCTTTTAATAAGAAGTCTACTTGCTGAGACATATACTAAAGGACCCTACCAGTCTGAAGGATCTCAGCTTTATTTTGGAAAAGTTGACACTCACCTTTGAACCAGTGACCACAGCAGAACCAAAGCTTCTGACTTAGGAAATAAATTAGCAGCGGCAGTCAGCATTTCTAGCCCCCTCTTGCCAACCTCCATACCTAATTTTTCAAAGAGCAAGTTTACTTTGCAAACTACTGTTGTGTTTATGCCCAAGATAGCTTCAAATCTAAATCTTAATAAGTGAATCCTCCAGTCTTCTTCCCAGATTACACAAATGGGGCTGAATATTGTTACTGTCTAGGTGTTCATAGACAGCAGATATTTTATCTAGACAGGATTAAAATTATAGAAAGTACCATCACCTATTTATTTCCTTTGCCATGGGCAGAATGGGCCAGAAAATTCCTAAAGTGATCTTATCCACATGAATTTCAGATTGTATTGTTTACCATTATGCCTTTGGTAATAGGACATTACCAGGCTTATTTGACTAGATGCACGGCTGCTACTTTATCCTTTTTTAGTTTCTCCAAATCTTAAGGGTTTCTAATACCATGACGGGAATGGACCCCAATTCCCAAGACAAAGTATAATTAAAGTTCATGAAATTAGTATTGTTTCAATCTTTGTGCTCTTCTCAGCACCCGCATTGTGCCCAGTAATGACACCTCCTGCAGTTTGTACGAAGTTACGTGTATTGGTAACATATCTAAATACGATTGTAGATTGTTTTCTGTAAGACCCGTTGCAGATATTTCTATTGGAACTGTCTAGGTGTCTTTCTTCTCCACATTGCTCTTGTTTCTGCCTGTAAATCCTGATATTTTATGACTTTGTCACTCTCTGTATACAAGACACTGTAGTCACTGGATGTAGCGAATTCAGTGATCAGTGATACTTTTGTCTTCTTTTCATGGACCACTATATCTGGTTTTCTCGCATTTGTCTTTTGAACTGCTGGTAATGGGTGATCCCATGTGATGTAGACTTCATCATATTCTATGATGGTTTGTGGCTCATGTTTCCATTTTATTTCACCTAGTTCAGTATTATAATGTTTGCACTATCCCCAGTGCAACAGTCATGACACATTATGCCTTTCAGTATACAGTCCTTTAGCCATTAGTGTGTCACAACCCGCAACAAGGCGTGCAACTGTTTCCAACTCTGTTTTACAAAACCTACAATTGTCTGTTTCTCCCATATATCCAATGGACTTTGTCCAACTTGTACGTAGCCCACTATCTTGGGCCGACAATATTAACCTTCCATCTTTTGGTTTGAATCCGCCTCTCCTTAACCATTCCCGTGTTCAGTCCTGATCCATGAAGTTCTTCTAGGAGTTTTCTATACTTGCAACTATAGTTATGCATTTTCCACATTTCTTGCCTTCTCATCTTATCCTTCACCTTATATATTCTTTCTTTTGTTTTTTTGGCAAATTCAGTTGCTGCCTGATTTTTATCTACTTCTGGTTTGATTTCCATTCCTGCTTGACACCGATGTGCTTCTGCTAGACTAAGAAGGGAAGTAATTTTAGATTTATTCTCCTCATGTTTCAAAACTTTCACTATGTTTGGGTCATGTGAAGTCAGCAGATATGTATGCAGTCCCATAATTGCAGATCTATACGTGTAATCAATTTCAAGGAGGCCCATACCTCCTTCGGAGGGGGAATATATAATCTTGGTATGCACTGATTTTTATAAATCATTTGATGAGCATGAATCATCCTTCCTGTTTTCCTGTCTAATCTGTCTAACACCTTTTGGGGGCCAGTCAAGCACTCCAAAACTGTAAGCTAGGACAGGAAGAGCAAATTGGTTTATAGCTTGGATTTTGTTCCTAGATGTCCATGCTGTTTTCAGGATTAATTAAGGTTTCCTAAAATATTCCTTACCAAGTTGTATTCATATTTGTTCATGTTTTATTGTTGATCCTTCATCAGTTCCCAAATGTTTACACACCCCCTCTTGCTCAAGTTTTTTATATCACATTCTTGATGTTTTCTTGGTGCTGCAGCTTTCCTTCTTTAAAGGTTGCTTTTGCACATTTATCAAGACCAAGTGACATTCTTATATCATCTAAAACGTTTTTGACTACTCGCAGTTGAGCTTTCAGTTGCTAAGCTGATAAACTGTACAGTTTTAAATCATCAACAAAGAGAAGATAAGTCTTTACACTTTGTTGCTTTCTGGAAGCCAAATTATAGCCATGACCTAATCTGTTAAGCAGACAGCTTAATGGGTTAAGAGCAAGGCAAAAGAGCAATGGTGACAGAGTGTCACCCTGGAATCCCCTTTGGAGTTTTATCCCTGGAATAATAACTTGTCCTTTGTCATAACTTAACTCCAAAAGTGGTTTGCCACTGTTTCATGGTCGCTGTGATGTAGTTTATCAGTGCAGGTTGCATGTTATACATTTAAGCACTGTTTTATCCATGAATGGGGGATACTGTCAAATGCTTTCTTGTAGTCAATCCATGCCATTCTTAGATTCTTCTCTTTTTACAGTTCTCCACTCTGACTTTATTTAAAAAGAAATGATCCTTTGTTCCATATGACTTTCTTTTATTGTCCTTTTGTTCTATTGCCATAATTGAGTTTTCTTCTAAATGACTATAAACTCTGTGTGCATCAGTTCTAGCATATAGTTTATATGTTGTTGGAAGACAAGTTATTGTCCTATAATTTTTAGGGTAGCTTGCAGGTTCTCTCTTAAATAGAAGCAGTGTTCTTCCTGTTGTTACCCAGGTTATTGTCTCTTCGGGTATTGCATATAAGTAGTTATTGCTCATGGCTAAATCTTTGTGCAAAGAGGTTACTACTTTTAACCAGAAGTTAGGTGCTGTTTCTGGGCCTGGGGGCTTCTAATTAGAGGCTTTTCTTAACTTTGTTTCAGTTTGTCTGACTGTTACTTCATCCCATTTCATACCCTGTACCTTTTGAATTTCTTTTTCTTTCTTTTGCTTCTGTCCATTTAGCAACTTTATGTTCCACAGGATCTTCATAAATACTTCTCCAAAATCTCTTTTTGCTGGTTTTTCAATTCCGTTTGCCTTGTTTCCTAATTCTCTATAAAACTTTTTTGAGTCATCAATTAATTGCTTATTTTGCACTTTTCCTTTATATTTATCTGTGTATTTTCTAAGTTTTTATTCCTGTGCTGATATTTTAGTTTATTATTTGCAATAGTGCATGATAAATCCTGATCCACTGTAATACTGTGCTTTACTTTTATCACGTCTTTCTGAGTTGCTCTGTTTCCTCTTCTATACTCTTCTAACAGTGACACTTCTTGTCTTAATTGCTTTATAGTTTTCTCTATTCGATTTCTCAACTTCCTTTCCCTTACTACCCTGTATTCTTGTCGGAGAATTTTTTCTGTTATTAATTTAGCTGCACAGTAATATAACCAGTTTAATTCTGTTATATCGCATGGATCTCTATAGACAGTCCTAACCACTGTGTTCATTTGTTGTATGAAACTTCTGACTTTTTGGGTTTTATCTACCTTTTGCAGTCTACTTCTTTCATTGATCTTAGTATGTCTATCTATCTCTATTAATTCAAGCAGCTGTTCTCTTGTTTTCTTCTAAACTGAGGGCACCTTTTTGTTCTCCATTTCCTGTGGGCATTCTATAGCATCTTCCTGTGGCACATTCTCTCCAATTTTATCCTGTGCCATCCGTTGCTCTGTCATATGGGAACTCACTGGCCTGTCACTCCTTAACAGTGACTGCATCAGAGTTGCCACAGTTTCCTGTTCCTTCCCTTGCTGTCCAGCTTCAAGTGAACGCTTGTACTGGTTTCCTGTGGAAGGCTCCAAAATATCTTCATATGGCAACTGACCAGTTGCTTCCCGTTACACTACTTTTTTCCTTAATTTGGATGTCCAGTGCTCTATCCTGCTGTGGTGCTTTCTAAGTTAGTTTTTCTGCACTGAATATTTCACCTTGCAGGTACTCCATAACCTCAGTTTCTATTTCTTTAGCTTATCTATTGCTAGTCTTCTTTTCTCCTTTTCCTCTTTGTCGTCTTATATTTTGTGTTGTAAAGTTTTCCATATCCAGATTCCTTTGCCTGTATTTCTCTTCAAATATCTTTGGTGCTGCTCTTTTTGCATTGATTAGTTTTGCTTTCTCCTTTGCATAAATATTACACCATATTAAATCTCTTTTTCTTTCACATGTCTATATTTCTTCTTCAGATGTCTCTTGATCTTCCTGCTTCTCCTTACGTTGGGGACTCATTTCATCATGCTGTGATGTAAGCTGTGTTAGATCTTCTACACCAAATCCTACCAAATCCTTCACCTTGCAAGCACTCTATAACTTCAGCTTCTATTTTTTTTTTAACTTCTGCTTTACTAATCTTATTTTCTGCATCCCCTTTTTGTGATATTTTTTATTGTGAAATTTTCCATATCTGGATGCCTTTGCCTGTATTTCTCTTCAAATATGTTTGGGGCCACCTTTTTGTATTGATTAATTTGGCTTTCAACTTTGCATAAATATTGCACCATATCAAATCATTCTTTCTTTCACATGTCCATTTTTCTTTTTTATAAAAATCTCTGGGTTTTGTTTATATTTTTGCACTTCATCAGATGCTTCGTTATCATAGAGATCAAAGTTTCTTGGTCTATATAATGTTTTTCACAAATCTGTTATATTAATGAACACAGATTTTTATTTGAAGTTTCTGACAGTTTTTCTTCTGGAAGTGTTTTTCCCCTCTAATTTCTCTCCCAGTCTTTTTGTATTTCTTGTGTCTGGAAATTCTGGGCTTTTTGCATAATAGTAAAAATACATCATTTTGTTCTTATCCACTCTATCAGTTTTTGTGATTTTTGTGGGCTGCTACTTCATCCTCCCCCTTGGGCCTGGCATGACGTGGCCCCATGTTAGGAATGTTTTGGTCTTTTAAGAATTCTGCACTGTCATTTTTTCCAGTCCTGGTACCAGTGCACCTACAAGGATTGGGCACTTTTTTTATCCTGGGTCTTGTGCACCCCAGCTATCCTTTTTAATTTTTGACCTTCTTTTGTCCATGATACATGCTATATAAAATACAGTTTATATATCAGTGTCATCTTAGTGAGTTTTTGTGAAAGACAGGGTCCACCTTGTGAAGGTACTCAACAAGACTTGAGGATGAAATCAATTTCAGTAATACTGCTCTCCTTTGCTCATGGAGTTCTCTCTCATTCGGATCTGTCATCTCTTCATTCGATTCCATTCTTATGAACTTACCAGTGGATAATTTCTGCTACAGTGACATGAGCTACAAAGCAAACTTTTGCAAGACAGTACAAGTGGGATATGCTGTCACTGTCTGAGTTTTCCTTCAGGGTCAGGGTCACCATCTTTCATGGTATTCTGTCATAATGCCCCTCAAGACATATAATTGGGGTCTCTGTCCTTCTGTTGAAGTAGACAAATTGGATCATGTAATATACAAATGTTAAGCTCTTACAGTAACAATAGATCATGATCCTGTCAGTCCACTATATAGTACCCTTCCTCCTCCTGCTGATTTCTAACCTGTCCCTACTGGCCTTGTCAACATTAGCTAAGACTTTTAGGATATGTAAGTTCTATACTCCTTGAAGAGAGAGAAGAATGTACTGCTTTTTCCTAGTGTCAGTAGGCTATGCAGTAGTAAACTCTGTCTGGAGAAGAAAGGGAAGTGAGGTGCATTGTATGAGTCGAGTCGTAAGGACTTCTAATTTTAAGCAACTTTTAGAATGAAGAATAATAAGATAGCATCTCTGGTCACAAAAATGCCATTGTGCGAGTAGCACGAGATGGGTTGCCAACTGGCTCATGGACAGAACACACATGGTATGAGTTGCGGGAGCTAGGTCTGACTATAAACCAGTTACAAGTGGCGTTCCCTAAGGCTCAATCCTAAGACCCCCTCCTGTTTGGCATATACTTCTCAGAGGTACAGGCAAGCACAGGAGGAGTATGGCTGACCAAGTTTGCAGATGACTGCAGACTAGGGGCTATAATTGACTCTCCGGCTGACACAGACATCCTCCAAAAGGGTCTCATTGAGACAGATACCTGGTGTCAAAACCATGGCCTCAAGCTAAATGCCAAAAAGTGCATAGTCATCCCCTTTGGAAAAAACAAAGTACCCACAAACTCCCACATAGGTGGTAGCCCCCTAAATACGGAAGACTTAATAAGGGATCTGGGGATCCAAGTAGATAGTAACCTCTCCTTTGATAATCACATTGCCAAAGTGGTTAGAAAATCCTTCTATGTGGCCCACCTAATCACAAAAGGGTTTGCATCCAGATCGAAAGAGGTCATTGGACCCCTCTACGCATCACTCATCAGACCCATCATAGAGTACAATGCCCCATTTGGGATGTACCTTACAAGACACTTGCAGCAACTGGAAAGACCATAGAAGTACCTCACCAAGAGGATCACTGGCCTCAAGCAGATGCCCTATGCAGCTTGACTGAAGAAACTCCAGCTGTATTCGGTTGCATACCGCCTACTCAGAGGTGATCTCTGCCTGACATACAAGGCCATGTCCAACCCAGAACTGATGGACATGTTCCACCTAAAGAAAACCATATCCCCTCAAACGTGCCAGGGATCTAAACCTCACCACAACAATAAATAGGACGTGCTGGAGGGATAGATTCCTGTCCCAGAGACTTCCCATGTTCTGGAACAAGATTCCAATCTACATTAGGCAGAGCTCCTCGATAACCCTCTTCAAGAGAAACCTTGACGAGTGGATGGGAAACAGAACGTTTACCCCAAGGATCACTTCAGTGGCTCTGTTGGACAGAGGCACAGGGAACTAATCTAAGGGGGCGGCGAAAGCCAACACATTCCGGCTAGGCTTATAAATGCCTTCGGGCAGATAGCCTAGTACCTACCTATGAAAGCAGCATGGTTGCTTCATCTGTAAAGGATTTCAGTCCTATACAGTTTACTTATTGAGCTAGCACATCTACTATATATTTAAAACATTTAAAAAAAAAAAACTTTTCACTTTTATTAGTAGCCCCTGTTGACCCCCAGACCATTTTCACTAAAAACTTACAAAGTATAATTTGTATCGACTTTTATGGCTTTTGGTATAATATTTGTTTAATTTGCTTTATTAGAAACAATAGAAAATTCATTCTCTCTAAGCTTTTATAAAATTATTTAATACCTGGTGGTTGCATGTTGTAGGTGTGTAAAATTCTGTTACTTTGTGTACGTTTTAACTGAACTTGGTTTTGTAGCAAAAATCATGTCCTATGGTGCAGCTGTAAAATAAGGTTTGAGCCAGTCACTGGTTTTAGTCACATTTAGTCAGATTTTTCTAGGTGTGACTTAGACCCTTGCCATACAACAAATATATTCCAAAGATGTAATTGTTCCATTAGGCTGATCTTTGAGTATAACACCGTTTTTGGTATGTACCTGTCCAGACACTTGTCACAACTGGAAAGACCACAACACTTTCTCACAAAAAAAAAAAAAAAAAAAAAAAAAAAGGCATAAATTGTAAAAACTATGCATACTGTCTCAAAACCTTGTCCCTGTTCTCAGTGTCATACAGACTACTGAGAGGTGACCTCTGTCTTGCGTGTAGAGCTTCAGCAGATCATATTCTGTTGGACCTGTTACATATTTGCAAGTCTAATAGTGTAATGAACAGCAATTCACTAGGGATCTCTATCCCTATTAAAAAAATAAATAGAACAATTTAGAGGGATGGGTTTGTATCACAGATTATAATGCTTCTGTGGAACTGTCCATCTCCACATAATGGAAAATACTTCTGTTTCTGTATTCGTTTAATTTGGATGAATAGATGGGTAACAGCAAATTCACCCTGAGTTTAGCACCCCTGTTTCTCTTGGATAGGAGAAGCACGTAAATGTCCTGACATATCCTTGTTCTGCCTAACTCTATTTGTATGCAAAATATAAGGGCTAAAAACTACCAAGGGACTGTAAGGCTATGTGTCTTAAGATCCCCACAGGTTAATAGCCTAGTAAGTACCTGTGAACCTGTAATTTACTAATAAAGTGAAGCTATACTTTAATAAACTTCTGAAATTAGGACAGTTTTCTTCCGAGCTACTTGAAAACAGCATAACTGGAGGCAATAGCGGCTCCAGAGGATGATATTATCAGAGTACCACAGGGTTCAGTCCTGGGTTCTCTCCTGTTTGGCATCTACTTCTCTGAAGTACAGGCTAACACAGAAGGTCTTTGGCAAGTTCGCAGATTACTACAAACTAGGAGCCATAATCAAAACTCCTAACGATGTGGACATCCTACAAAAGGGCCTCACTGAGACAGATGTCTGATGTCAAAGCCATGGCCTCATCTCAATGCCAAAAAGTGCATAGTCGTCCCTTTTGGTAAAAACTTTGTACCCATGAACTACCACATAGGCGGTAGACTACTTAACACCGAAAATGTGATAAGAGACATTGAGACACAGGTGGACAGTAGTCTCTCCTTTGATAATCACATCGCCAGAGTAGTCAGGAAATCCTTCTACGTGGCACACCTCATCACAAAAGGTTTCTCATCTAGGAAAAAAGAGGTCATTGTTCCCCTCTCCTCATCACTCATTAGACCTATTGTAGAGTACAACGCCGCTTTTGGTATGTACCTCACAAGACATCTACAACAACTGGAAAGGCCGCAGAAATACCTCACAAAGAGGATTACTGGCCTCAAACAGATGCCCTATGCAGGCCGTCTCAGAAAACTCTAGCTTTACTCTGTTGCATATCACCTACTCAAAGGTGATCTCTCTGCCTAACATACAAAGCTATGTCAAACCCAGAGCTGTTGGATATGCTCCACTTAAAGAAATCCCAATCCCTCTGAGCTACATGCTCTAGGGACCTAAACCGTGTCACCACAATAAACAGAACATGCTGGAGGGATAGATTCCTGTTCCAGAGACTTCCCATACTCTGGAACAAACTACCTATCTATATCAAACAAAGGTCCTCATTAGCACTCTTCAAAAAAAATCTTGGTGATTGGATGGGAGATAGGAAATTCACCCCGGGAATCACTTCTGTGGCTCTGCTTGACAGGGGCACAGGAAAATACATTTCTTGGGTGGCAAAAGCCAGGGTACCGTTTGGCTAGGCTTATATAGGCCCTAGGGCCAATAGCCTAGTACCTACCTATGAACCTAGGATATACAAGGCAATTTGACTAGTGGCTTTGTGCACCTTAATAACCAGTCTAAGGTTCTAACACCCCTTACAAGGAGGGTAAGGTCTGCACATCCCAGGAGGTATATTTATGGGTACCCATTCAGTTGTCAGTCGTCCAAGCTTTATTTGAAAGATGACAAGAAATCACATTGCTTGACATGTAGGGGGGGGGAGCCCATTCAGAAGAAGAGGAGATGCTGGATGAGGAATTTATTCCTCCATCTTGTTTTATTTATTTCCTTATGTAGGCTTTGAGCACTAGTTCTAGTGTTAGTTGCACTGTTTGACGTATTGAGAAAAAGAAGGCCATTGATAACAGGAACCTAAAAGGCACAAATTTCCTTTCAGAAGCCTGTACAACACAATACAGTGACAAGGATCCCAATCTTTTCTGGTAGCTTTGATGATTGTATCCAGAGATTCTTTTTGTTAGGGACTTCTATAACTTTTCATGATTTTAATGTGTTTAGCTAGATGCTTGCCAAAACATACATTATATTCCATAGTGGGTCTGGCTAGGGATAAATATAAGGGGACAGTGGCATTCTTGGTTTGCGAATATGCCTTCCGCATCTGTGGAAGTATAGGACAACCTGCAATCGCCACAAGATGATGATCTAAGGAAAGGAGAGCTATCGACCCAGGTGCCCATATTTCTAATCACGGTCTTACTTGACAACTCTGTGTTGTTGAAGCAGTAGGTTGCAGTATGTTACGTTTCCCAAAAGGGATGACACTGCATTTCATGATGTTTAGTTTAAGCCATTTTCCTGTGTACCAGGTGTTGACTTTTTTTAATTCATTTGCAGGGTATATGTATCTCTGGGGGACTTCACAGCTACAGTTAGCTTGCAGTCATCAGCAAATTTGGTTAAACAGAGATCACTTTTATTAATTGAGAGGTTAGAAAAGTAAATGCTATGCAGGAGGTAACCTAACCCAGATCCTTGGGGGGATATGGCTGGTTACTGTTTCTTTCTCCTTGACTGACTGAGGAAGCATCACCTAATCAGACGTTGTGAATTCTGTCCTTAAGCCATTTGGCTATATGTCTTACCACATAGGGATCAGTTAGTTATCTTCTTTACAACTCCATCATGTGGTATGGTGCTAGGCAGCATGGACAGTGTGACCACTGTCTACTGCCTGAGTGACCTTTGCAAAGAAGGTAACAAGATTTAGCAGGCCTAACGTACCATTTACAAAGCCAAAGTGGGGTGGATCAAGCCCAGCCAGATTTTTGATACTGTGTTTGAGTCTGGCAATGCACTCACTGGCTTAACAGATAAGTCTTATTTGGCTGATGGATCTGTAGTTTCCAGAGTCCGTGGAGGGGCACCAGGATTCGGGACATATTCTGCAGCTAGACTTAGATTAAGCAGTCTAAAGAGTGGATGATCGATTGCATGTTTGACACTGTTGACAATCTGGTATATTGCCGGGACCCATGGAAGCAGTATTTGTGGCCTTTGAGAGTGCCTTAAGGACACCAGCATTGGTGATACTGATGATGGAGAGTGCAGTGACTGTAGGATGAGCTGAGTTGGGATGGTATATCCAGGGGAGGAATTGGCAGCAAACAAGTTTGCTAGGATGTTTGCAAATTATTTTAGGTTGGGGTGGGAGGCTCCCTTGTGGAAAAGTTTAGAGCAGTCTTGAGAATTATTTCTTAGTTTTATGATTTAACTGAAGAAGGACTTGAAGATATCCTTTGCTTCAGCTGATGGACTTGGTTCATGAGACATTTTGCTGGTCTTTATAGTTGCATTAAGTTTTCTTAGTGACATTTTTATACAGTTCTTATACAGAGGGAGGGCTGACTCTTAGGCAATTTTAGGGTGTTGCTTCTTTCTGTTATGCAGTTTTTTTATATTGGTTGACCACCAGAATGTTTTTTTTAATGTCTTGCCATATTTGTTTCTAGTAGGTACTGCTTGGCCAATTCATTTGTTTAAATGTGTATAAAGATCCTTTGTTTAGCTGGCTGCATATCCTGGGTCAACTGTAGAGTTATTGTTGGTAAATTTAGGGATTTTTTTTAATATAGTTATGTGATGTTTGCCTCTTTGAAGTCTCTAAAGAGGATGGGGTTGGTAACTTGGGGAGTAGACATTCTGATAGCAAGGATAATCAATTGGTAGTGTGACTTAACTAATGAGAGACCAACTGGGGGAAGAGAACATACTGGAGGCAGATTGCTCCAATGAATTTTTGTTTACCCAGTTCAAGAATTCTTGTGCATGCCCTGCATTGGAGTGCAGGTACTTCACTCTGTGGAACATAGCTGAAGTCACCAAGGGCCAGTGAGCCATCAGAATGTCAGGAATTTTGGAAGGGAATAGATAACAAGCTGTAAGTTGGAAGCTTGACTTCACTAAGGTGAGCTAGAGCTCTTGGAGCTCACTGCAGGTGTCCCTGGGTGTAATTTTTTAAAGGGATACTGTGTCTAACAAACACTGAGACTTCAACTGTATTCCCAGTGGTTTTAAAGGCATGGCAGGCACAAAACCAAAGCACAAAGGAGGGTGCTTTCCATGTCTCTATAATATCATACACATGGACATGTTCTAGACACAGACGTGCCTCAGAATCAGCCTGTTTATTGTTCATCCCTGACACTGAGAAGAGCTACCTTGATGTTGTCCAGTTTGGGGATTTGGTGCGTTTAAGATGAGATGTTCATTTGATGAACTCTACTTAAAAAAAGAAACAAAGAACAAAAGAAAAAAAATCATAATGTGAGCATCAAAACTCTGGCCTGTATGAAGAACCCATTAAATAAGAAATGTATACTATCCCTTGCAAAGTAAGTTGAGTTGTCGACTATCTTATCCCAGGGTAAGTCAGACAGGATCCCCCTGGAATGTCACCAGCTACTTAGCCAATTGTTGAACCCAAGTATTTTTTTCTTTAAATGTAGGCATTCTTTGGGCAGGGAAGATTATACTCAGAATCAGTCTTATCCTTGGCTGAAGTTTGTGTGGCATGCAAGTGAAATAACCTTTTTCTCAAATGAAGTAGATTATTTTTAATATTTTTTATGAAAAATAAATGCATTATTTTTTCATACTTCTTTTAGCAGTAATTAAAAATAGTATTTACTTTAGAACTTGGGTAATGTTAGGGTGGTAAATTGAACCTGCCCCACTAATGGCATCATTTCCAGGTCCAGGTTTTCCTTTGGTACCACAGTAGATTAGGGTGTGATCCCACACAGTGGCCACCCATTATAGTCAAGGGACCATGTTGTGTTTGCTGCATGTGGGCCTTTTCACTCTAAGGTGTAAAAGTTTAGTACCTTAGAACTGTAGATTTGTAAGAAAAGATTAATTTGCTGTAGTCAACCCTCCCTATACCCCCAGGCTTATGTTGTAGATATTGACTAGATCTCCTTCTATTCCTACGTTGCAGTATTCTTAGTGTGGGATTCTCCACCTCAAGTGACCCGAACTTCGGCTCCTATACAAAAGCTTAAGCCTGGTTGCTGCAGGGGCATGGGATGTCACACGTAGGGCCATAAACCAGACCTTAAATGTGACATCTGCACGCACAGACCTCAGAGCTTTTCAGCTGCAGTCAACCATCACTTCGACCGCTTTGCTCCTCTACTTTCAAGATGTCTAAAAGCTAAGTACCCATTGGGGATTTTGTTTTGTTTTGCTTGCTTGAACTTGGTTTGCTGCCCCCCACCCATCAGCCAGTGTCTGCTAAGAAGAGTAAATGCTGATGTTGGGCCGGATTCCGCATAAGGACACGGACGACCATTGTGTTTTTTGTCTAAGCCGAGAAAACAAACATACCTCTTGTCCTATTTGTCAATCCTTTGTACCGAAGACGCTCAGAAGCCGTCTGGCCGCCCTTTACCTGTACCTAGAAAACCAGAGGCTTAAAAAATTTGCGCTCTGGATAGATTCCAAATCAGCTGCCCCAGTGGAACCACCAGGAAAAAAGGCCAAGTTGCCAAGGCCTAAGATTAAGGGGTTGAGGGACGTCCGTTAGAGCCGTCTACTTTGTCAACTCACCTCGAGGAAGCCGCTTCGGAAGTAATGGGTGGCATGCCCACGGAGGCAGCTCAGAAGTCGAAACCTACCGATGTCGAGGGGGAACCAGCCACTGCCGGACCAACTGGGATGCCACTAGCTGAAGCCGCAGCTGCTATCCAAGCCCCCAAAACTAGGGCTTCTCCTGGGACTACTCCTTTAAAAAAGAAGCAGAAAACGAAACACCTCCCTCCCTTCACGGAGGGAGTTCCTGACTGACAGTCTTTCACCCACTCCTTGATGCAGGCCTTCATGGCCCTTAGGACCCCACAGCATCTTCACCCTCCATCATTCCTGTTCTCAGCCCTAGGCCTGCCTCAGCTCCTTCTATCCACCTTCCCATTTCCCATGAAGGGGAAGAAAAATAAGAAAAATAGGAGGTTTACTACTAATCTTCTGATGAGTCCATTACTTATTCATCTGAAATTGCCTCTCCACTAGAATACTATTCCCCTGGTGAAGAATCCATAGAAGGGGAGTCTTCACCAGAGGGATATCAGCTTTAGGGAGACTGTTACAAAGATGAAAGAATACTTCAAATGGGACACTTCCCAAATGACTGAAACTCAAAAGAGATACTTTGAGTTACTTCAAGTAGAATCTCCCTCCCCTTAATCCATTCCACCAGTTATAGCTGCCTACCTTGATGCATTCTCTTCAGCATCAAAAAGCCCAGACTCACAACCACCTGCTCCTGAGAGACCTGACCATTTCTATAAAGTGCCGGATGAAAAACAATTCCTGGTAAACCCACTCCTGGCAGACCCAGCAGTGATTGCTGTATCCCCTGACAAGCAGTCAAGACTGATTCCCTCCTCAGCTCTTTTGCCTGCTGACAAAGACAGTAAGAACATGGACAGGATAGGAAGGAAGGTTTATACTTGCTATGAACTGTCAAACCCATATGATAAAATATGCTTTGGATCTAGTATCCCCAGCTTCTACCCTCCTGTCATCCATGCCTGACTGCCCCAGCAAAAGAGAGGTAGCATCAAAACTGTCCCTGGCTTCTCAAGTAGCCAGACTATCAAATGCATCACATTTAAATAGAGGTAAAATTGAAGTCACATGATCAAGCCAGCCATACACACTACACATACACTTTCGCATCAATTAATTCTTAAACTATACACAAATATACATATATATATATATATATATATATATATATATATATATATATATATATATACTTTTCAACAAGTTCAAATAATGTGCTATTTATAACTAGTTACTACTAACTATATGAAATATAAAATCAACAATAATGTTGGAAGTTTATAATACTAAAATATTAAAAATTCAAATGTGAATATAATAATTCATCATATAATTTCTCTCTACCTTTTTATCAATATGGGTTTCAAACTATAACAGTACTATTCAAGCCTGGTGGTATATCGGCTTGCAGCTTTACTATCCATTCTTATTCTCTTAATTCTAAAATATTATTTAAATCACCCCCTCTTAGCCCTATATTCAACACATTTATGCACCTAAATTTAAATGTATGCGTCTGAAACTCCATAATGTGTCTATATAAACCATTTGTCTGTACTTTCCTTTTTATTTCTGACCTGTGTTCTATTATGCAGTCCTTTAACCTCCTTATCGTCTTTCCTACATAGAACGCCACACATTGTGTACATGTCGCTAAATATACTAATTTTGTCGTATTACAGTTTGCTTTACAGTAAAAACTAAACTTTTCCTTAGTAACAGGATGTTGAAAGTATTCATTTGATTCAAGGATATCTATGCAACATGTACAATTGTGGCATTTGTATGTTCCCACTTTACTTTGTAACATCACTTCCTCATTCTTAAAATCTTTGTAACACAACATCTGTGTCTGATGGTTTCTGTATGCAAATCTGGGTTTCAGACCTATCAAATATTTTACCTCTGGCATTGCCATTAGTATTATCCAATTTTTTTCTATAATTTTACATACTTCCTTCGTATTCCCGTTATAGGTAGTTGCATATCTCACAATACTATTATTTTTATTTGTTCTTTGTAAGGCCATTTTCTGTGTTGACTCTAAACTAATACTGCCAAAAGTAGGTCCATATCTATCTTTCCTTCCTAAAAGTACCTCATTGTATATACTATTTATACTCTGTAACTGATAACCATTCTTTATAAATTCTTCCTTCATTCTATTAGCTTGATCTGTAAAATTATTGTCTTCTGTATTTAATCTACTGACTCTTATTAACTGTGATTTAAGAATTCCCTTAAATGTATGCGGAGCATGCATACTACTCCTTTTTAAATACCTGGCCGCATGTACTTCTTTCTTGTACACCATAGTTTCTACCTTATCTGGTTTCCTATACAAATTTACATCTAGAAACACTATATTCTGGGACGAAGAGTTCATCTTAAATTTCAAAAAACTGGTGGTATTGTTTAAATATGTAACATAACTTTCCAATTCTGCAAATGTCCCAGTCCAGACAAAAAAACAGTCATCCACAAATCTACAATAACATTTCACATTATTATTAAGCTTATTAATATCACTTAACACATACTGTTTTTCCCAGTGATATAAAACCAAATTCGCAAAAGTGTTCGCCATAGATGTGCCCATGGCCACACCTGTTATTTGCTGATATGGAATGTTATCAAATATAAACATATTTTTGGTCAACACTAACTCAAGGAGCAAACAAATATTTTCAATTTCACGTGGTTGTAAAGCTGATTCTATAAACAGCAAACTCCTTACTGCTTCCACCCCATAATCTATGGGAATGACAGTAAATAATGACACTATATCAAGCGTTACAAACAAATAACTACAGTTGGTTTCTTTTTCATACCACATATTGAGCTTTTGCAGAAAATGTGTTGTATCCTTTATAATGCTAGTACATTTAAGCAAATATTTAGCTAGTACTTTCTGCAAGTATTTTGATATAGGCTCAGTTATCCAACCTTTACCTGAGACTATAGGCCTCAATGGCGGATCTTCCAGGGATTTATGGATCTTAGGTATTCCATATATTTGTGGTACTTTGGGGCAAGGTACTGTAAAATAATTAAATAACTCTATAGAAATATCTTGACTCAATTGCATATCGTATATTGTCATATTTACTTCTGATACATGATTTTTTAATTCTATAAAAGTTATTCGTTTAAATGTTGTCGTATCTGCCAAGAAATCCCTAAATTTATTCATATATTCTATCTTATCCATCACTATGGTTGCCCCACCCTTATCTGCTTGTTTAATAGTTATTCCATCATTACTTTTTAGCTGCAATAGGGCTTTATATTCTTTGTATGACAAGTTATAGTGATTATTATTCATATTCTTTTTAGCATACAGAGCCCTCAATTCCATTTCTACTATATTCGTAAAGGCCAATACCACTGGACACAATTGTGGCATGAAAGTACTCAACCTCTTACAGCTATAATCACTATCATTAGACTGTTTAAAAATCAATTTTAACGTTAAGTTCCTTGCAAATAGTTTTACATCCGTTATTGCATTCACCACATTGTCTCTAGCAAACAGAATTAACTTTAAACCATTTTCTAATAAATTGTAATGTTCTTCTGTTAAGCCTTCTTTTGACAAATTAACAGTACCTTTTTGCATCCACATCATTCTATCTATCGACGAGCTGTCTTGCTGGGCATTTTCGGGCTGTCATTCTTCCTCTTCGCTCCTAGCGTTGGCTGTTGGAATTGTCTTTGTACTTAGCCTTTCTCTGGTATCAGCTTGTGTTGTAGTACTACCTTTTCTGGTTGCTTCAAACGAAAGGGTAAAAAAGATTAAATCTCAGTTTGCTTTCTTCTTTCTTTTGTATCCGATTTTGGTATGGCTTGTACTAATTCGTTGCCTACTGAAGTAGCAGCTACCTCACTTGCTGAGAATTCATTCACAGCCACACTAATTTCTTCATTTACTCCTCTCAAATGGTTCTGTTCACGTTGGCTATCCAAAGTGGAAGCGAGGCCCGATATGCGTGCATCCTGATTGGTCGGCACCTCTACTGGTGTTCGCGGCAACTCAAATTCATCTAGTTGATCCAGAGGTTTAGGAACAGCTTTTATTTTAGTTGCACCCATCATATCATTTTTATTTTGATTGTTCATTCTTTTATGTTCAACTCTCGGCCATGAGAAAATGTGGCCACTCCTAAAATCTGCCAAATCACGTTGCAATTTGTTTCTTTTTGGCTTCCAGTCTACTATCTAACGTTTGCACTCTGTCAATAAAAGCTTGATACTGCTCATTATGACGGTCAGACACTAACATAATTGATACTTCTTTCTCATATTTTTCTGTTTCATCCATTAGGTTCTTTTCCACACTTTCAAAGAACTTATTCATTAATTTCATGTAATTGGCGCTTAACTCCAAGTTAAGCTGCTGCCATTGTACCAACAGCTCTTCATAAGTGTTACCATAAGAGGGCATTTTTAAAATACAAAGTCCGCGTAGTATAACACCTAATTCCAGGTAAGCTGAAAAACTTAACCTCTGCCACTGTAACTGCTTGTAGCTTTGAACCTTCTTTTCTAATACATTTAGTAACTTGTTAAATTCACCCAGATTTTGGTCAACGACTGCATCCTGGGGTATCATGGAATTCGATTGCAATAACGGATTACTAGATTTAAGTAAAAGTCTTTTGATAGTTGTACTCATCCTGTAGATAAGCGAATTCCAAGTTCTAGTAACAGCTGGCTTGTTCCCCCTCCTTGAACGCTCGTAGTGGCCCCAAAACAAACTATTACAAAGTACGAAAAAAGTACAAAAACAAACTGTTGACAGGTTACAAAATTCTTCAGAAATCACTCAGAAGTCACCAAAGACGTTAAAATTTAATCAGAAGCTTTCGGGCTATCCACCCTTCATCAGCACATAAAACTATCAAATGCATCACATTTAAATAGAGGTAAAATTGAGTCACATGATCAAGCCAGCCATACACACTACACATACACTTTCGCATCAATTAATTCTTAAACTATACACAAATATACACTCACATATATATATATATATATATATATATATATATATATATATATATATACTTTTCAGCAAGTTCAAATAATGTGCTATTTATAACTAGTTACTACTAACTATATGAAATATAAAATCAGCAATAATGTTGGAAGTTTATAATACTAAAATATTAAAAATTCAAATGTGAATATAATAATTTGTCATATAATTTCTCTCTGCCTTTATTATTATTAATTTATGAGGGTTTCCAGGTTGACCACACAAAACATGGCATATGAGCATCATAAGACACAATTGGCCATGAATTTTATTTCCAGAGGATATAATAGAGCTGAAGTTCACAATGACATCATAGAAGGAGACCGGCATAGATCAGGTCCGGGTGCCCCATTGATCAGACGATCGGATGTTCATTTACTACCCAGTAGGGACCGTGATATTGATCCTATTAATAGGATAACGATCCCTTATACCAACAGGAACAGCCATATTACAAGAGTTCTTAATAACAACTGGAAGCTCTTGATGATGGATGATAGGATTAGGAACTTGATAGATGACAGACCTCATATAGCATATAGGAATATGCAGTCACTTAACAGGCTACTATGCTATGATAGGGAGCCAGAGAACAACAGACAATCTAGAAGGCATGGCACTTTTCCATGCCGTTCCTGTAATCAGTGTAGGTATATAGCTGATTCTAATTGTTTTACACATCCTGCTACTGGACGTGCTTATGTTTTTAAACATTATGCTGACTGTAGATCCATTAATGTTATATACGTTGCTGAGTGTCAACTCTGTAAGCAATTCTATGTTGGCAAGACCAACAGGTCTTTACGTGAGCGCATAAGGGAGCATGTTTATGCCATTGAGAGATGTAACACCACCAATGCATTGGCGCGACATGTTGCAGAACATGGATCTTTACACACTTTTAGATTTAGGATTTTAGAATTGGTTATGAGGAGTGGTAGATTGGGCAACAACAAAAATTATACTGAGGAGAGGGAAGGCAAATGGATTTTGAAACTGCAAGCCCATAAATATGGGCTGAATGATAGGATCACCCTCAAACCATTTTTAGCCAGCAGACTATTGAGACACTAACTATACAGTTGACTTTGACATAGTTTATTGTTTTTATAAGTGTGTTTTATATGTTTGATAACATTGTCTGTGTTGCAAAGTGTTTATGTTAAAGATCTTGTTATAGCTTTTATAAGTGTGTTTATATGCTTATATTAATTTATTCATTTAGTTTATAGTGATGGTGTTCTCATCAGTCATTGTTTTGTGATTCGTCATTTTGAATTAGTAGTGATGTCATTACTTGTATTTAAACACATGTGATTTGACTGCATTCTTGATGTCTGATGAAGCGTTAATCCTAACGTGAAAGCGCTAACCCACTGCAGTCTTTTTGTCTGTTTGTCTTTACTGCATTAAATTTTGGATTTTACGGACTCTTTTGAAGTTCTTCAGTTACGCAGCTCATGGTGCATTCCTCTGTTATCTTTTTACATTCTATAGCTATGTCAAGAATCTCAATGGCAACACTCCGATCTGCTCTGAGTTACAGCACAATGGCACTAAATATACAGAACCAACTGATACTGCCAACATCCTGGCAGATAGGTTCATTGCTAACTTTACACCCCCCTCTCCCGCTAAAGGGGCCCATCTCTATACCGGAAGAATGCAAAATTCCTGTAATCACGGCTGCACAGGTAAAAAACCTCACTCTCCAAAGCCAAGAACACAGCATCCATGGGACCTGCCAGTATCGCAGGCTGCCTTCTACACGAACTACATAATGAACTGGCACCTCACCTAAGTACCATGTTCAGTCATAGCCTCACTTCAGGCTTTGTGCCCATTGAATGGCGCACCACGATGGTTATCCCATTACACAAAGGGGGAGCCATGACAGACCCCGTGAACTACCACCCCATTAGCCAACGAGCCTGGTCTGCAAGCCCATGTAACTTATCATCATGGAACTCATAAACAAAGACATTGGAGATCTCCAAACTCTGTTCCCCACACAGTTCAGGTTTGTAAAGGGCAGATCATGTCTCCTAAACCTGATAGACTTCTTTGAACCAGTCACCAAAGCCATAGATGAGGGTAAGGTGGTTCACACAGCCTATCTAGAACTCGCCAAGCCACTCGACACCATCCCCCACTCTGGAATTATAGATAAACTCACTAAACTAGGTATAAATCTCTATGTTAAATCCAAACAGAATCCACGGAAATGAGAATCAGCCAACAAAAAATAATGATAAATAAAAACGAAGACTTTTATTTGACCACAAAACCAAGTAAATCAAGCGTTTTCGCCTGGTTAATACCAGGCTTTATCAAGATAAAAAGGAAACAGTGTAACGTGGATTTAAATGTAACACTTGTAGTCACATGATACATTGATTAATTAATCTGATAAGCAGTTAAAAAGACATCATTCAAAAATATTTATAAACGTTTGAAAGAATTTTTAAAAATGTAAATTAAAGGTTCCTTATTGAATAAGAACCTTACATGATGTATAAAAAATTTTATAAAGTTGTAAATATTAAAATGAACTATAAATGTTTATAATAAATATAATAAGATAAATATATGCTTATGACACCTGTTGAAGTTGTTTTAAACCCATCATTTAGTTTTGGTTATAACCTAGCCTTCCTAAGCCTGAGCACACTAGTGATGTTAATGCTCTCATTCAAGCCAGGGGGCCTTGCAGCATTCAATCTAAGTTACCATAGGAGCTCCCTATACTCAAGACGTGTCTCCCAGTCCCCCCCGGCATCTTGTGTCATGTCATGTCATGTTATGTCATGTATGCCTTCTGTGGCTCTGCTTGACAGGGGCACTGGAAAGTAATTTTCTTGGGTAGATAAAGCCAGGATACCTTTTTGGCTAGGCTTATATAGGCCCTAGGGCCAATAGCCTAATACCTACCTATGAACCTAAGTGGTGTCTGCAGAGGCACATTGATCCCTTTCAAGCAGATACCCCTCTAGTCCTTGCTTATGTGTGTGAACTTGTCAAGGCTGGCCTTTCGTACTCCTTGGTGAAAGTCCACATATCTGCAATCTCTGCCTGCTTACCCCTAGAACCCCCTCTATTAGCCAGGCTAGATGGTAAAATTTTCCTGAAAGGGGTCTTGCACATCAGACCACCAAGAAAGCCTGTCCCACCCCCTTGGGACTTAAACTTCATCCTAGAAAAACCTCACACTGCCTCTTTTCGAGACAGCCAGTTCTGCAACACTTCAAATGTGCACATGAAAGACTGTTCTGCTGGTGGCCCTTACCTCTGCTAGAAGGGTGTCAGAGTTACAAGCTCTCATGGCATGCCCACCCTACACTATCTTCCACAAGGACAGGGTGACCCTGCGCTCCAACCCTTCTTTTATGCCAAAGATGTTCAACGAACTGTCCTCAAACCAGTCCATTCACCTGCCCACCTTCTTTCCCTCTCCCACTAATGACAGTGACAGGATACTCCATTCTCTGGACGTTCACAGACAACTAAGGTTTTATTTAAATAAAACTAAGTCTATCAGAAAATCCAACCAACTATTTGTATTCTTCCACCCTCAGGACCCTGAGCAAGGCAGTCTCCAAAGAAACCATCACCTGCTGGATCAGAAAAACTATCTGCTTCTGCTACTTCCACCATGGCAAGGACCTACTTCAGGGGGTTAAGAGCTCACTCTACCAGGGCTGTGGCATCCTCCGAAGCCTTCCTCAAAGGCCTGGAAATAGACTCCATTCTGGAGGCAGCCACCTGGTCCAGTATACATACCTTTACCAGACACTACAAATTGGATGATGTCTCCAGAGCCAGGGCAGGGTTTGCTAGGGCAATCCTGCAGGACTTTCTGGAATCAGCTACCTCTACCTCCACACTTCTCCTTCCTAAGCTGTGACACTCTCCCACACCAAGAATACTGCAACATACGAATAGAAGGACATAGAACAGTAGTGTAAAATCTTTCCATAACCATAGATGTCCTTCTCTTCCACGTTGCAGTATTCCTTCCCTCGCACCTGTCCCCCTTCATTCCTGTTGACTTGTCTAAAGGGCACCCTGGAGCACCACTTAGACTACGGTCAGACTAGCCAACAAGTGGCACTTCACACTTCTTGTGGACATCATTTAGCTCTTTCTACTCAACTGTCTGACTGGGCAAATAAGTTCTGAGGTCTGTGTGTGCGCAGACGTCACATTTAAGGTCCCTGGTTTATTGCCCTATGTGTGACATTCCACACACTAAAGCAACCAGGCTTAAGCTTTTGTATAGGAGCCAACGTTCAGGTCACCTGAGGCAGAGAATCCCACACTAAGAATACTGCAACGTGGAAGAGAAGGACATCAATGGTTATGGTAAGATTTTACATAATTATTCTTTATAGCTCATAAACAACTTTACTCTGTCCACAACTGGAAATAGGTAGTGATAGGGTGGAGCTGGCAGCCGGGGAAGGGTTTACTTGCTGAGCAATCCTTATGCTAAAGACATCAGCCTTGATAGTTACTGCAAACTATCCTCCTCTTGCATGTTTGTCATTATGGTGAGTATGCATATACCCAAAACTTTCTTTTTCCAGGTGTACAGTGAGGGGAAATTTATAATTGTGTTATAATTTGTGGTTGAATAAAATCTGTTAACCAGCTTGGTTGACCAATCCAAATAATGCATCTGATGTTGTTAATCTTCTTTCCATTCATCACTGATGGGTTTGGTTCTGAGCCCTCGGAACTGAGTTGACTTTTTTACCAAGCCCGCGCCAGCCAAAAGAACTCTCAACCTAATTCTCTACCCAGAATGCCCTTCTCCCTGTTACCTCAGATCTCGTGTGCCGTGTAGCCGTAAAGCTGCATTTCAGCCGAGCTCTCAGCTAAGTGAAACTCTTTTGATATTTGTGTGAAGAATTTTATTAAGCGATTAGTATTTCTAGTGTTTTTTCTTCTATCTGACTTTGGTTTTTCCTCTCTACCCATAGTTTATTCAGGTGTTTCCCTTCTTTTCTCTATCATACCAGTGTATTGTTATATTTGTGACTTTTTTGAACGCAGTTGACTTTGATTATAGTTGGATTATACAGTTGGCCTGTGGTCTGTTTTCTCTATCAAGATGTCTGATAAGATGGGTAGTTGAGGTTTTAAGCATTGTACTTCATGTAAGGGCAAGTTACCTAACAGTGATTCTCATGATGACTGTGTATACTATTTGGGAGTGTCCCACCTTTCAGTGCAGTCTCCATGTGACATTTGTCAGAGTTTCAGTCAACACACTCTTAGTGAGCGCAAAAATAAATAAAATTCTGAAAGGGTTAAGTCTCCCTTCTCAGAGGCCATTTCTGCAATTTAGGTCTCAACCCCTCCTTCTAAGGAGACAAAGAGATCCCACTCTGTTCCTTCTTCACCATCGGGTGATCAGAGCAAGCCTGGGAGATCAAAGGTCCCAAAGTTATCTTCGGAGCATAAATCTGCCTCTTCGGCTCTGTCTTTCTCGGCTCCGACCATCTCAAAACCTTTTATACTGGCAACCGTTTCAGCACTGGTCCTGCCTCCGGCACCGATCATAGACCTTACTACTCCTATTTCGACTTCGGCACCTGTGGCCACTTCAGCTCAAGGCACTCCTTCGACTACGCCATTAGTTTCTGTTTTGGAACTGACCGTTTCGGCTCCGAGTGCCACTTCGGCACTGAGCGTTGTACCGACCTCAAAGGATTTGACCACTTTACTTCTGGTCTCAAAACTAGAGACTTCAGACCTTGCACCCGATACTCCCCCTCCGTAGAGCCATTTCTGGGCCAATGGTACAGCCCCTTCATCGAACGTCCTGACTCCCCATCCGGAGTATCCACTAGATCCACCAGGAGCCTTTCTGAACAGGACGTGGTGCGTCTTGTAGACCAGCTGTTGTTAGGCAGGGGGATTCTCTCACTTTCTAAGACCCATCCTCCTGCAGGACGTGGGTTGCCTTATCTACAGACTCCATCTTACACTCCTCCTTCGAGCATATCTCTGTTCCGAAGCCTTCTGCTCAGACATCCTTCTTGGAACCCATCACCTTGGTGCCTATGGTGCATCTCACTCCGGCTCTGAGTTTGTCCCTTTGGTCTTTGGTTCCCACTGCACTGGTCCTTCCTCCATCTGGGGATTGGTGGACGGGCACGTCAGCCCATGGTACGGAGCCACCTCTCTCCTCGGTTCCATCCTCGATGCCGACAGCCGCGTCAGCGCCAATCCTGCTTGAGGCTCCGTCCGTGGGGGCGAGTTCATTGGAGTGGTCTGTGACCTCTGCCCCGAGGTTGTCTTTCTCGGTTCCGGGCTCCCATCCCCCTCTGGGCGGGCCTGCCTTCCGCACGATGGAGAAGGCTCTTACTTCTGGCAGCACTGGCGGCCCTTACCTCTGCTAGAATGGTGTTAGAGTTACAAGCTCTCATGGCCTGCCCACCCTACACTATCTTCCACAAGGACAGGGTGACCCTACGCTCCAACCCTTCTTTTATGCCAAAGGTGGTCAATGAACTGGCCTTAAACCGGTCCATTCACCTACCCACCTTCTTCCCCTCTCCCACTAATGACAGTGACAGGATACTCCATTCTCTGGACATTCACAGACAACTAAGGTTTTATTTAGACAAAACAAAGTCCATCAGAAAATCCAACCAACTATTTGCATCTTTTCACCCCAGGGTCCTGAGCAAGGCAGTCTCCAAGCAAACCATCACCTGCTGGATCAAAAAAACTATCTGCTTCTGCTACTCCCACCATGGCAAGGACCTACTCCAGGGAGTAAGAGCTCTTCTACCAGGGCCGTGGCATCCTCCAAAGCCTTCCTCAAAGGCCTGGACACACCCTCCATTCTAGAGGCAGCCACCTGGTCCAGTATACATACCTTTACCAGACACTACAAATTGGAAGATGTTTCCAGAGTCAGGGCAGGGTTTGCATAGGCAATCCTGCAGGGCTTTCTGGAATCAGCTACCTCTACCTCCACCCTTCCTAAGCTGTGGCACTCTCCCCCACAAAGAATACTGCAACATAGGAATAGAAGGACATAGAACAGTTGTGTAAAATCTTACCATAAGCATAGATGTCCTTCTCTTCTATGTTGCAGTATTTCTTCTCGCACCTGTCCCCCTTCATTCCTATTGACCTGTCTAAAGGGCACCCTTGGAGCACCACCTAGACTGCGGTCAGACTAGCCAGCAAATGGCACTTCACACTTCTTGTGGACATTATTTGGCTCTTTCTACTCAACTGTCTGACTGTGCAATTAAGTTCTGAGGTCTGTGCATGCAGACATCACATTTAAGGTCCCTGGTTTATGGCCCTATGTGTGACGTCTCACGCACCTGTAGCAACCAGGCTTAAGCTTTGTATAGGAGCCGACGTTTGGATTGCCTGAGGCAGAGAATCCCACACTAAGAATACTGCAACATGGAAGAGAAGGACATCTATGGTTATGGTAAGATTTTACACAATTATTCGTTATGGCTCATAAACAACTTTACTCGGTCCACAGCTGGAGATAGGTAGTGATAGGGTGGAGCTGGCAGCCAGGGAAGGGTTTACTTGCCAAGCAGTCCTTATGCTGAAGACATCAGCCTTGATTGTTACTGCAAACTCTCCTCCTCTTGCATGTTTGTCATTATGGTGAGTATGCATATACCCAAAACTTGCATTTTCTAGGTACAGCGAGGGGAACATTATAATTGGGTTATAATTTGTGGTTGAATAAAATCTGTTAACCAGCTTGGTTGACCAGTCCAAATAATGTGTTTTGCTCATATTTTTTGCCACATGTTAATAGAACAACATAGTCTTTTATGTAAATAACATTGTGCATTAGTAAAGTATCTGCAAAATAGGTCACTGCTGCACATTAGATCAGACCACAGAGTGTGATGTATACAGTGTATTGTTCTAGTTATTCATAGTTAACATAGAGTATAATGTGTCCATTGTACTTTGGTGGTTAGCCGTGGGAACCCACAGACAGCCATAAAATATAATTTAAGAAGATTTAAACTTCCTGCTGTTGACAGGTGAAGCATTGGAATGCCAAAACTTCCAGATTAGCTAAATTAGGGTATATCTTTACAGGGTTATGTACATTGAAAAACGTTGGCACCCCAACAGGATTTCTTCCCAGAGTACTTTTCAGGTGTGTCATGGAGCAAAGCTGCGTTCTGAGCCTGTTCAGGAGAAAGACCATACTAGGGTGTTGAAGCAAGTGATATTCCTCTGTTACTTGAGTTATGCGCATGATTGTTTTTGCAGTGAGAGTACTTTATGGAAGGAGCAGAGGGTGACATTTTCCTTTGCTGGGTTGCCCCTGTGTGGGGATGAAATATGAAGGGACATTAATCCATTAGTTTTATACATCAGAATTCGGAGACAACCCTTCTTTAGAAGCTGTTGATTTTTCCACTGTCTTAATCCTGAATTTTGCTTTTGTGTAGGACTTGTAGGTAAGTATAGTTAGAAGTTAGAGTGAGAGAGACAGGGACAGCAGAGAAACACTGTATACTAACTGAGCCATAAAGTACCATTGGTTCTGGATTTTTCAGCAGCTTCCAGATTGCCTGCTAGCTTGGAGTACAGAAGACTGGTTATAATTCAGGGAGTGGTCAGGTTGTTAAGAGTTTTAGTCCATCTTTCTGTACTGTTACAGACATTGCAGCATTTTAATCTAGTGGTGGTCCCTGCTGCATTTGTTAGGCTCACTTGTACCCTAACTGTGTAACATCTTTCTTATGTAGATCAGCAAGAGAACAAAGTTTGATTAACTCTGCTGTTTATTATGGTCATAAAGATGCATGCTGTCCCCATGCCAGATTTCATTTCTTTCATCTGTTCTTGATCATTGAGGAACATGGTAGGTCTGTGTGCTTGCTTAGAAACAGAGTTCTGGCCTTTTTTCCAAATATTGTCAAGAATCAACTTTGATCTGACAGTTCACTACTGCCTAGTAGATGCAGGTAAAGATGCACCTTTTTGTCTGTAGCCTAACAAGCTCCATGATGATCATATCTCCCCTCCTTCACAACCAGTTGCCCACATATCCCACCTTGAGACCTAAATGTGGCTTGCTAAGCAGTGCTTCTTTTATGTGAGGCAAGTTATTTTCTTGCAGAGTTCTAAGAAACATGTTTATCTTGTGCATGGTGTAGAAACCAAAACTGTAAATGCCATAAGTTCTGCATTGCAGGGTAGGTTGCATTAACTGGGATTTTAGTAGTGGGGACTTTTGGTCCTGACGCTGGACAGACTTCTAGAATTTTCTTTGCATTATCTTGGACTGACTTCTGCTACGAGCTAGACCCCAGTCATGGATAACTGCTGATCTTGAAAGCACAAATTTATTATTCAACTTGAAGCACAGAAGTTTCTGTTGCAGGTAAAAATGTACTCTTGAGAAAGAAGAGAAATTAAAATATTGGGTGCCTTTGACTTTTAATGAATCATTGAAATCACAAAGTGTTATGGTGCCTTTGTGATAGATGCAGGTGCATTTTGTGATGCATAGCCAAGTCTGTTGTGGAACCCCAGAATTAACTTTCCCTTTTTGTACATACGGTTTTACTTTTCACATTCACTGAGTTTTGTCTCTTAGCAAAACAATAAGACAGGCTGAGAATATTAATTTTGGAACAGGTACCTTTTTCTGTATATATATAAAAAAAATAAAACAGTTTTGCTTTGATAAGAAAAGTAGCCTGCTTCAGTGATTTATTTTTTCTTCTACTTCCTTTGGGAATTTAGTGTTATGGATGATGTTTACATTATTTGGTGCAGATATAACCATGCTTCTTTCTGTATGGGTTCTCTAGATTGCTGCTAACTTGAAGGTGAAGGATGCTGCCGTTTTGCATACACAGCTTGATTATTCCAGTTACGTTAATATTTCAATAGAAGAATGTGAATTTGGCCACTTCATTGAAATCTATGACTTTGAGCCTGAATCAAAAACGGAGGATCTAATGGAATATTTTGTTCAGTTCCAGTAAGTACCAGTTATACTTTTTTATGATTTTTAGGCAGGAGGTAGGGAGAATGATAATGTGCTTGAATCACTAAAGCTGCAATACACCTGTCTTAATATGTTTTGGGGATACTTTTTGTGGGAATTGATTGATTTTATAAAAATTAAACCTTTCCTCATGTTTTGCCCTCTCCCCATACTTATTCATGACTCAGTATCATTTGTGGCCATGTATTAGTCTGGCTTACAGATGTTACGTCAACTGATCAGTGCATTTTTTCTCCATTGGTGTAGACTTCCATGTCAACTTTAACTTTGGTCCCAGGGCAAACGCTGATCTTCAGGATTGCAGGAGATGACCCATGCCTGAGTTGACAACACTTGTTTTCTTTTACCTTAGTCCCAGGTTGAGCACTGAGATTGCAGGAGTAGATGCATGTTCTTCGTGTTTCACTGTTGCAGTCATCACACTTGGGCTATCTGCCTGCAGGTAGCACTCAGTCAGCCTGAATATGATGTCAGGTCGTTAGGGGTATAAAAACAGGCAGCGACACCATTACATCAGTCATTCTTGCCGAGGAGGAGGCCAAAGCAGAAGCAGTTTGAAAGCGGCGGTCGGTCGCTACCTGAATTTTCGTTTTCGAGTTGAATAACCCTGAAGACTTCTAAAGCTACGTACCCCATTGGGGATCCTTTTTTCTTGCTCTAAACTGATGTCAGACAAAGTTAACAATTGTCTTGCCTGTGGAAAGCAAATACCTCACAGAGATTTTCATTCTTACTGCATCACCTGTTTAGGCCCAGACCACGACGTCCCTCGCTGTCAGTTTTGTGCCTTGTTTAACGTCCAAACCATTCGTCTTCGGGCTATCTTTGTCACTAAATTCTTTTTCTCTCTATCTCCTTATTCTGAAATGGCTTAGGTAAGCCATCCGACTACCGATCTTCATAAAAAAAATGTAAGGATAAAGACAGAGACAGACTGCATAGGTCCAAAACTGCCGATGATGCTTCCGTTAAGCTAGTCGCCAGTCCACCGGTACTCAGTGAGGCGCCTTTGCAGCCCCTGATGCCCGCTTCTATGAATTTGCAAGCCTCTGCTGAGACCCATTCGGAGTCTGGTATGCCGCAAGATGCTTCTTTGACTATTGAACCAGCGGATGTCTCTACCTTGGATGAGTCCGGAGCCGCTGTGCAGGCACTGGCTTGTGAGGGAGTTTTTCATCTCACCGATGTTTGAATCAAACCGACTTCGTTTTTAATCAAAACTACAAGTTTCTTAGGCTTAGAGTACACACTATGCCTAGAAAACCGGTGACCAAAGTGCATGCTCAGGCACCCATGCTACAAAAATAAATGTTTAGAATGGCTGAAGAACTTATTACGCTGATTAGGGGAAGCCAGCTTTCCCCTGCCAAGAGACAAAGAACCCAGTCCCCTACAGGTTCTACAGACAAGGAGCCCGATGATTCTGTTCTTTATGGTTATGAAGACATGCCCTTATCTGCCTATGAGGATTCAGATGCAGAGGAATCCATTCCCTCTGCCTCCCCTCCAGAGGATTTTTCTTTTGGTGAAACCTTGCATGCCTTAAGAGAGCATTTCCATTGGGAATGCCAAGACTATCCTCAGTCCAAAAAGAGAGACAGAGAATTTTTAGAGTTGCCTCAGCACAGGCCCTTAGCTATACCCCCTGTCCTGGATGTTGTGGATGATGTTTTTATGGAATACAGTCTTACTCCAGACACTTTACCTCCAGCTAGGAAACCAGGTACTACAGAGTATCTGATTCTCACAAGTTTATTTTCAAGAATCCTACTGCTGATCCAGAGATAATTTCCCAGGGACCTAACGGTATTAAGGCTACTACAGCCAAAAATCCTACCCCTTTGGACAGGGATTCCAGAAATTTGGACAGATGGGGCAAGAAGGTATATACCTCTGTAACTCTTGCTGTCAGGGCATTGAATTGCCAGTTTCACATGCTGAAATATCAGCATATTATGGAACTTATTAAACAAAAAGTGGTAACCTTTCCAGATTGTGCAGAAAATAAAGACTTGCAGGAGCTTATGTACTCTGCAAACCAAGTCAGTAAGCATACTTTGCAGTGTGGCTTTGATGCCCTAGAAGCATCTTTCAGGGCAGCAATCACTGGCTCTGTACTGAGAAGACATGCTTGGCTGAAGGAGTAGACATTGCCAGGCCATGTCAAATCTAAATTACTAGACGCTCCATTGAATAAGGACTGTTTGTTTGGCACCAAAGCAGAAGAAGTTCTTAAAAAGATGGAAGAAAACGCTAAAACTATGCAAACTGTTAAAGAATTCCTACAAGTGCAACCACCTAGATTCAGTAAGCATTGCCCTTCAAAACACTGGTCCTTTCCAACTCTTACCACACAAGACCCAGGGGAAACCGACCACCCAGACTACAGTCTCAGGGTATGCAGAGATCTAAACAATGGAATGCCCCCACCCCTAAAGCAGGGAGTGGTAAGCCAACTCCTTATGGAAAAAAGCTCACAATGACTTCGCAACTCTACTTCCCAGCCCTGCCCAATTGCTTGTGCCCCTAGGAGGAAAACTTGCCCTGCATGCAAAAAACTGGATGTCCATTACTCAGGACCGATGGGTCTTCAACATTGCATCGCAGGGATACAAATTTTATTTCCATTCATTGCCAACCCCAAGCAGGTTTCCAGACCTTCCTCCAAACCAGTGGGCAGAGACTCAAACCCAAGTACTTTCCCTGCTCAATATCAGAGCTATTTAGCCTGTTCCAGTAGAACAGAGAGGCCAAGGATTCTACTCCAGACTTTTCTTGGTACCCAGGAAAGAGGGCTCCTGGCTCCCAATCCTGGATCTTTCAATTCTCAACACCTTCCTGGTTGTACCAAAATTCAAGATGCTTACCGTGCAACAGCTTCTCCCTATGTTAGCCAAGGATGCCTGATTGGTCTCTCTAGACTTAAAAGAAGCCTGTCTGCACATCCCCATAAGGGAGTCATGCAGGAAGTAATCTGCATTTCAGAGCAGGATCTATGCATTATCAGTTCTCTGCACTTCCCTTTGGCTTATCTACTGCACCCAGGGTATGCACAAAATGCCTGGCTCCAGCCATTGCATACTGCAGGCAGAGAAAAATCCAAATTTACCCTTACTGAGATGACTGCCTGATTCAGGCGGACTGTCAGGAATTGCTGCTTCAGCACCTGGCATTTGTAAAAAGCCTTCTCACTTCATTGGGGTACACCATCAACGAAAAGAAATCATAACTGGTACCCAGTCAAAAGATTGTATTCCTGGGAGCAAGCTTGGACACAAATTCCCAGATGGCATTCCTCACTTCAGAAAAACAGGCCTTTCTGACAGATTACTTCGAACAAATGGCCACCAGAACCCAGCTATCTGCAGTGAAAATACTGCAAGCCCTAGGGTTCATGGTCTCATGTATTCTGCTAATTCCATATGCAAGACTGCATACGAGGAAACTTCAATGGTACTTAAAAAGTCTTTGGTGCCAACATTCTCAGGACCTGGAAACACTCATTCCTATCATATCTTGTCAAAGGACAGAGTTCCTTTGGTGGGCAGAAGCATGCAACCACAACAAGGGACTGACCTTTACTCTACCCCACGCCGCCCAGACCCTGACCACAGACGCATCAGACTATGCATGGGGGGGCTCACATGGCCGGCAAATGTATTCAGGGCCACTGCAACCCAAGTCAAATTCTTCTGCACATCAACCAAAAAGAGATGCTAGCTGTACAGAATGCCCTGACAGCTTTCAGACACCTACTCTTTCCAGGACAATTGATAATAAAAACAGACAATACCACAGTTATGTGGTACATCAACAAGCAGGGGGGGAACCCATTCTTATCCACTCGGCAGGTTAGCCATGGCCCTGTGGAACATGGCCTTGGACAACCAAATCCATCTACAAGCTCATTTCCTGCCAGGCAAACAAAACTCACTGGCAGACGACAAGCAGAAATATCCTAGACCCACACTAGTGGAAATTGGAGCCCAGCACTTTCAACCTTCTGATCTAGAAATGGGGGACCCCAGAGGTAGATCTCTTTGCCTCCCCCGGCAACCACCAGTTAAGCAAATTCTGCACCAGGAACCCTCACAGCTGGGCCTGGAAGGTGGATGCACTATCCTTTCAATGGGAAAACCTCTCAATCTATGCCTTTCCCCCTCTGCCCCTTCTCTCAAGAGTTCTACTCAGGATAAGACAGGCCAAGGACAATTCTGATTGCCCCGGACTGGCCACGCCAGCACTGGTACCCACTCCTGCGCAGCCTGACAGCGGTGCCACCCTGACACCTACACCAGACACCAACCCTGCTTTCCCAGCAGGAGGGACAGATTTTGCATCCACAATTGCAAACCCTAAATCTTGCAGCCTGGCTTATTCCTTAAATACTCCACCGACAACCCTAAGCAAACAGGTGCTGGATGTCATTCTTAAAGCCAGAAGACAAAGTACTAGGAAATCCTATGCTGAAAAGTGGAAAAGGTATTGTTCTTGGAGTCCGTCTAAAGGAAAGGACACAGCACTGCCCTCCTTACCTGTAATCCTGGATTACCTAGCAGAACTACTCCACAGAGGCCTATCCTTCTCTTCCATTAAGATCCATGCCTCTGCCATCTCGGCTCATTACAACACTGAGCCACCACTATTCTCTCACCCGGTCATCAAACAGTTCCTGAGAGGGGCAAACAACTGAAAGCCACCAAGGAGAGCACCCACCCCTGCTTGGGACCTTAACTTTGTACTGGAAAAGCTCACGCTTCCCGCTTTTGAACCTGCTGCTTCAGCAGAGTTAAAATTCCTCTCTTGGAAAACAGCCTTGCTTCTAGCCATCACTTCAGCTAGAAGAGTATCTGAGTTACAAGCACTGATGGCTGTGGAACCCTTCATTATTTTCCATACTGTTAAGGTTTCCCTCAGGACTAACTCTTCCTTTATGCCTAAAGTGTTGTCCAGTGTGGCTCTCAACCAGTCCATCCATTAACCTACCTTCTTTCCTAATCTCAGAATAAAGGGGAAAGGATTCTGCACTCTTTGTACATGCACTGACACCTCAGCTTCTACCTTGATAGGACTAAGCCTTTCAGAAAATCTGACCAGCTGCTAGTCAGCTTTGCAACAGGGGCAGAGGGCAAGGCCATTTCAAAACAAACCTTTTCCAAATGGATAGCAAACTGCATCCATTTCTGCTAAAAGCACCGTGGAAAACCAAACCCTCAGGGGGTCAGAAAACATTCCACTAGGGATACATCTACCTCTGCAGCATTTCTCAGGAGAGTACCTACCGGGGACATACTGGAAGCTGCTACCTGGAGTTTTGTACACACCTTCATCAAGCATTACCGTCTTACTATCTTTTCCATGTCCAGGGCAGGATTTGCTACAGCAGTCTTGCAAGGCCTACTAGCCAACCCTAACTCTTCTTGACTGCCTCGACCCTTCCTCAGCTTTGGGAATCAACCCAAATGTGAGGGCTGCAACAGTGAAACATGAAGAACATAGTACAGTTGTGTACACTTACCATAAATGTAGATGTCTGAGTCTATTCACTGTTGCAGTCCTGGTTTCCCATCCTCCAGCCCCCTGGTTTGCTCTCTCTCTCCTTTCTATGGCTATTCCTACTGGTATGGGTATTTACTTTTTACTGGTGGTGTTTTCCACACCATTTCCTAGCTCCCTATTTGAGGGCTCCTGACATTTGGGGAAAGAAAAACTGATGTAATGGTGTTGGCTGCCTGTTTTTATACCCCTGACGTCATGGAAGAAGCGACAGTATCCGACGCAGAAATACTAAGTCTCTGGTATTCGGGCCGACTGAGGGCTACCTGCAGGCAGATAACCCAAGTGTAATGACTGCAACAGTGAATACACTCGAACATCTACATTTATGGTAAGTGTACACAACTGTACTTTCTTGACCCATAGTTTGACTTTGAGTTAAGATCAAGTTTGACTTCAATTATTCTTTGAACCTGGATAACTTTCTGTGGCAGTGGGACCTCAACTGTATGGGTTCCAAGTTGATGTACTAGGTGCAGAGGCCATCATGCTTCATATTGGTCTGATGTCTTCAGCTGGTCTTGAAAAAAGTAGCTTGGTTCTAGACAAGACTCAACATCAACAGTTCTAACTTGTTGACTTAACCAAACCTTCCTGTCCCAAGTATTGGGTTAAGGATATTAGTTTATGTAATCTTTCATTATATCTCTTGTATCCAGACCTCTGCTTTGTGAGTACAGGATAAGGTATTTTAAGTTTATGCTGTCTTATTCAGAGTATGTACATGACTTCCACTGCGGTGGTTGCATTTCCACCTCATGCAAGATAATCCACCCTCTTCTTGTCCCATACAAACGGGGAATTGAGTTAATGTCTTGTATTTTATATTAGTAAACATTATCTACATTTGTATAACACCACACAGTAAAAAATAATCCAGAAAACGACTCAGTCAGTAAATCCAATAGATTTATTTTTTTAACAGACTTCTCTTCTCCAGCGCCTCAGCATGAGCCTTTAACAGAGTACTTTGTTAAAGGCTTATGCCGAGGCACTGGAGAAGAGAAGTCTGTTAAGAAAATAAATCTATTGGATTTACTGGCTGAGTCATTATCTACATTTGTGCTTACCTTTTTAAAAGTGGCATTTGTCTTTTATTGCAGTAATGTACCACACAGAGTATTCCATCTAAAGGTGGAACTAATTTACACAGTAGCTAATGTTCATTTCTAAGCTGATAACTCTCTGTGTCATTGCATCTCCTAACATACAACGTTAAGTCATTTCTTCCTGTTTTGATTAGAAGTAGAGTTTGTGAATTGAATGTCTTGTATCAGCTTATGTAGAACCTTTTACTGTTGTCCTGTTCAGACTACAAGTTGAATCTATTTAACGTATTAACTTGTGATAACTTTCAGCTTTAACTATCTGCAAACTGGTGGGCCATAGGTATGAGGCAATCTTGAGAAGAATCTATTATACCGAGTTTGGTGCAGTCCTCTTGAGGGTTCACATGGTTATTGTTTTAAACTTAATGTCATTCTTGATGGCTGTTCAGGGTAGCTTCCTCAGGCTGACCCCTTTGACTCTGGTATTAGTCCCAGTGTGTTCTTACCTAGAGTATTTGACTAACTTGAGCTCAATGCTTGTATTCCATTCCTTGTATGTATTCAGCTGAAACTATCAAAATGGCCTTACACCTCCTTTTGTTTCATAACAGAAAGTGAATAGGTACTGGATATAAAGCTTTCTACTGCTGTATCATTGATGTACTGGGAATAGCTGTGGTTTTCCAGTGATGAACATTGACCTGTTCTGTTTGTTACAGCCTTGTCACCACCTTTAAAAGTACGTGGTTGCAGCTTGCATCTTCTCTTCCTACCTTCTTAGCTTCTGACAGAAGGGAGGGAGGTTCAAACACAAACAGGTTCTTCTCTAGGATAGGTTCACACAGCATGTAGACTGACATCACTTTATTAGAAGAAAGGTCACTGCAACAGGAAAGAAAAGTTCTTACATTTTCAATTCCCACCTCATTGGGTATAACAGTGAATAATGAGATGATGTTCATGGTGTAAAAAGCAATCCATCACGTGTTTGAATAAGAATACTATCTTCAACGTATAGATGTGGTTATGGGGACAGTATGTGACAATTCTTATGCAAATCTTGTATTGACACAATGAAAGGTGACTGTATTTATGGTGATAATCCCTTTGTTCAGAACGTCAGCTATTACAGATGCTTTATTGATGACTTTTTTTTTAGTCTGGAAGGGTACTCCTGAGAGCCTGTCATCCTTCGTTGATTACTTACACACTATAACTACCTTCCTGCACTTTACATGTAATTCCTCGATAGAGTCTATTGACTTTTTGGATGTTACGGTCAGTAGAACTGCTCTAGCTAATGTCACTAAAATTTATAAGAAACCTTGCAAGAAAAACAATATCTTGCACAAATCCAGCATGCATCCTAGGCCTGTAGCTAGAAATGTAGTGAAAGGCCAACTGCTGAGAACAATGAGATTATATAATGATGATGATGATACAGCTGTTGAAGCCATGGGCACTGTCACTAGGGATTTTATGCCTCGAGGATACAATCAGGAAGAGGTTAATACAACTGCCTATGAACTTCGTTCATTGAGAGATACTGTTGCAAAACCATTTTTTGCTGATGGGAATGATATTACAGCCTCCCATCATATTAATTATACCCCTCATCCACATGCAGTTTTCACTTTTTCTAGCAGTATTAGGGTTGTATGTTGTTGTTTGTCTTTTTGGCTTTTCCTGGTTAGGGGTCGCAACAGCGGAACTCCGGTCCGCTAATGATTGGCAGTCTATTTGTATGGTGCCGAGTTGCCAGCCCAACCTTCAGCGAAGGCACGCCCATTCACGCATGTCTTTCGGAGGCTGCTGAACCGCGGAGAGGACATGCAGACTCCACACAGAAGGCACTCCAAAAGAACTGGCCGGTATCAATGGCCAGTGAGGACATAAGAAAGTTGTTAGGTCCTTACACCTAAGTTTTCTTTTTGTAATAATACATCTTTGAAAAGACAGCTGTGTTACAGGCATATAGCACCAAGGATTAGTCATTCAGATCGTACAGGTATCTTCTCTTGCAGATCTTGCAGTGCCTGTAAGTTTATTTGGGTCACTAGCTGCATTGTACATCCTATACTTAATTACCAAGTCTCTCTTGACTTTTATGCTGATTGTAAGGCCAGTAATGTTGTTTACTATGCTAAATGTCAAGCATGTGACTCTCTTTATATAGGCAAGACGAATCTTCTTTCCAAAGATATGATTTTAGAGCATGCAAATGACATCCGTACAGGTGAATTAACTAACACATTAGTGAGACGTGAGTGAAGCTGTAATGAACCATACATTTAAATTTGCGATTTTAGAAGTGATTCGTGTTAATATTAGGAGTGGTGATATTAAAAATCAGACTGAATGTTCTCAATTCAAGTGGATCATTTGCCTACAGACAAATAGCTTTCCTGGTTTGAAAGAAGATGTCTCTGTTAAGCCCGTACTTAAGACATGTGGCTTTAGGCACTGATTTGATTTGCTGATTTTTTTATGAATGGATTTTCATGAATGGAGTTTTTAAGACTGGAGCTTTTAGTAAGTAAGGTGAATATGTGATGCATTATACTGTGTCTTATTGGTTAGTCTGTATTTTAAATACATGGTTGTATTTTTTCTTTTATTGGTCTGATGGAGTGGCTAGTTTACAGCAAAAGCACTCCCCTTTTGTTTTCTTTGATTAAAGTTTAATTTTTCTCCACTGCAGTGGTTGAGTTCACCTGTTAAGACTCCTTGTCTGAGTGGGGGTTGCAAAACCAACAAATGTGAAGGCTTTCCTGACTGTTCCATTCTGGAAACATTTGGAAGTCATTATCATTTGTCAGGGTGGATGGTCATTGTGGGATGGCCATCTTGCAGGACAGGTGGGTAAGCAGTATTATTTCCAGAGGCTAAAAAAATCACATTCCCTGTTTCATTCTGGCCACACTCTTTCTATCCTTGGCATTCCGCCTCAATTCAAAGACTGCATCAAAAAGAGATAGCAAGTGAGCCATCTAGAAATTTTCACCAGCGGAGAGAAGGTCTGGGTGCTGTTCCAGATTCTTTTTGAGAACCAAGAAAACTTATGACCTGATGCTGATAAAGACCTACACAACCTAAATGAATCCATTCCCGAAGATAACATTCCAGATGGTCTTGGTGCAGAAAATTCTTGCTTGCTGAGACAGTGGGGATTGGATGTTCTCATATGACCTCCACGATATATACGTGCACAACCTGAATGTGAAGATTGCCAAGGAGGTTCTTATTCTTCCAGGTTGGAGCCTGCTATTTTCACTTTCAGCCCACAAGATGTTCAACAAATTTACAATAATAGTAGCAGCTCATTAGAGGTTCTTCAGCTTGGATGGCTGGCTTTTAGCTGACTCCATTGTGGAGAGCTTATAGTAGCTAAGAAGTCCTTATTTATTCTGTTGTCAGTGTTTTCCATAGTACTGATGACTGAAATAAAGTTGCATATGGAGGCATCACAGACCATAATCTTAATAGGATGTTTTCACTGATGCTGTGAATTACAAAGTAAATATGCCCCAAGAAATAATCCCTCCCTTACAGACAGAGGTATCTCATTTTCTGATGTTGGAGGAGGCTTCAGTATCTCTCTATTTGAAAAACTATAAGTCGTATAGCAGCAGGTATACATGCATGCTCTCATATGCGAATACTGCTGTGGATACTCAGAAGTCAGGGAAACCTATGTTTGCATCTGCTGTCAGAACATATCAGGATTTCTGATGTGTGCAAACCACATCTTCGGTGGTGGTTTCACACCCCTGGTCTTGGTGTGGGCAGCCCCTTCTGCCTTATTTTTCCCCACCATGACAGTCACCGCAGATGTGTCTGTCCTGGGTTTGGTGAAGGGGACATTGTCAGGGCAGGAGAATTCAGTTTATCCGCTCAGATGTAGAATCCAAGTTGTACATTATCGGGGCAGGACAAATCAAGGTATCTGCCCACCTGCAGAGTCCAGGTTGTACACAAGCATGCTGGAGATGAGTGGTTCCATTTGGCCCTACAATTCTTTCAATACTTTCACTCAGAGTGCTATTGCCTTACACGGAGACAACATGGCTGCGCATGGTACATAAACTTTTGGGAACTCATTACGCAGAAAGGCAGTGAGGCTTGTTAGAAGTTAAAAATAAAAATAAAACCTTTTAACTGAGAATGAGTTCCATAGGCTGCTGAGCTGGTCTTTCAGGAATACTCAAATAAGGGATTAACCTCTAAACTTTGGGATTGGCTCCTTGTTTTTCCATCTCTCAGATTTTCCTCCTATCAGCTGCCATGGACCCCACCATTGTCTGTAACTGCCTTTAAATAACTGACCTGTTGAATGTAATTTATTAGAACAAGAACAATTGTCCATCTACCTACTTAACTGAATAAACTACTGGAAACCTCAACAAGGCATATTTATTCCTCCCACAGAGAGAGTGTATCAAGAGAGAGAGTTCTCCTAGTTCTGCAAGCTAAAGTGATTTTATCTGGAGTTATCCTTTGTTTCTTTTTAGTCCTGTCACCCTGTGGGTCACAGATGGGGATACTAGACTTCACTCAAGCTCTCTGGATTACCTGTTTCCTTTTCAAGTTTAGGGGAAATATTTTTAATTTCTTGTTTTCTTATTTTACTGTTTCACCAACTGAATATTTTCTTGGATTTATGTACGAATAAAGCCTGGTGCCTCTGAATCAGATTTTTTTGCTGGCTAGAACTTCAAAAAGAATTATTAATATCAATCTGTTCATCTGACCTCTCTTCCTGTATGCACACTCTCTCCTCATTTCCTTCTCCATATGTTTTCTTCTTCACCTAGTTCACCCTCTTCCCCCAGCCTCTTGCTGTCCTTTCTTATGTATGTTTTCTTCCCTTTCCCCTTTTTTCATTATTTACTGTTTGCTGTTTAACCCTCTTACCTAGCCTCTTGTTGTCCTTTCTTGTGCACGCTTTCTTCCCTTTCCCCTTTTTTCATTATTTTCTGTTTGTTTCTCACAGTTGGTCTTCTCTTCTTCTTAGAAGTAGTTTTAAGTACACTTTGTTGCTGTTCTGCTTTGCCTGCTGTCACTGATGCATATGTTTTAGCTACTGCATTCTGTGCTGCCACATCACCTGATTCCTTTTCCATGTAACTTTTTCAGAATTGCTAAGAATGGTAATCTACCATCTCACCCCATGAAACAGCAAAACTGTCACCTGGATCATCCTGCTCAATTATTTTCTCGCAGAACATCACCTGCAAGCCTTCCTGACATCAGTTCTATTATCTGTACCACTTCAGAAAACACACATACTTCCTTTACAATGGAGACAGCTAAACGCTGCTGATTTGTTATACCCACCACACAAGAATCTTTGCTTACATTCTGAAGCTCCATATTGAGCAGATCTTTCTCCAGATTGTCACTTTCCACCTCCAAACTCTCCATAACTTTTCTGCCTTCCTCCTTCCCTTAAGCCTCTTTCTTGCCGCTGTAGGAGCGCTCTGGTGCCATCGAGCAACTCCAGAGAGTAGGGGAAGTTACCTGATGCTCTGTCCAAATATCCATTAGTAGCATAAATACCACCTCGAGTTGCCATTGAACAGAGGCCACTAGCCTAGCAGAACTAACAGCTCAATAAAGGATAAATAAATAAAAAATAAATAAAAGTTTCCTGTGCCTAGAGAACATAGTACAAGGAGGGCATAAGGATAAGTGGTATTACTTTGTTATATGGGCTTAGTTTTTTATTTTTCACAGATATCCTTTTCTGTTCTTGACAAAGGGGTGTATAGTAGTATTTTAGCTTCTCTTAAAGTTTGAAAATATTACATGCATATTTGCTTAGATTTTGAAGCATCACAAAACATCAGTGTTTTAACCCCTGTTGTCATTAATCAGTGGAAAGCTCTCGAATAGGTGAGCATTTCTTCCATGGATATCTTGGCTCTATCTTGCACACTTTGAGAGACTTACCCCTTGGCCTGACCATAACACTAGTAATTTTCTGGCAAAAAAAGGTACCATTTTTATTTCATAAATCTGTAGTATAAAGTCAGCATCTACAGACAGACCTTTGATACTGACACAAGTGTGTAGCCCATTATCTGCCAAGGAATTTAGTTTACATATTTTGTAGTGTACATCATTTATCAAATATTACAAGTCTTATGAAGTGTTTTGTTTTAGTAAATTTTGGAAAAACAGCTTTCAGAAAGCAAGTGGTTTCGTAGTCTAGAAGACTTTAGGAAGCAAGAGGATTGATTGATTGATTCCTGAGCATCAGGCGGCTAATTAATGAGTTAAAAAGTCCTCTCAGTCTGCTTTGTACATTGCTAAACACCATAAGCTGGATGCGATTTCCAGGTCAAGGTTTACCTTCAAGGTTATTGGCACCTGTGGGATCCTTTCCTTTTTCTCCTTCATGGGTTGAGCTTTGGACTGTACCCCAACAGGTGAAGTGGATTGACTGGATAATGTCGGATATGAAGGTTATGTACTTGGTCCCGGGTGCTGTGTCTGCATTCTCTTCAAATACCCACCTGCCTTTCCCAGTACCTGTGTGAGTTGAGGGCTGGGAAGGACAAATGTGCTGGAATATATACAGTGGATATAAAAAGTGTACACACCCCTGTTAAAATGCCAGGTTTTTGTGATATAAAAAAATGAGACCACAACAAATCATTTCAAAACTTTTCCCATCTTTAATGTGACTGTAACCTGTATAATTCAGTTGAAAAACAAACTATTCTGTTAGGGGAAAAATATAAAAAATAAAAAACATACAATAAGCTGGTTGCATAAGTGTGCACACAGTTAAACTAATACTTTGTTGAAGCACCTTTTGATTTAATTACAGCATTCAGTCTTCTTTGGTAGAAGTCTATCAGCATGGCACATCTTGACTTGGCTATATTTGCACACACTTCCTTGCAAAAGCCCTCCAAATCTGTCAGATTGTGAGGGGATTTCTTGTGCACAGCCCTCTTCAGGTCACCCCACAGATTTTCTATTGGATTTAGCTCTGGTTGGGCCATTCCAAGACTTTAATTTTCTTCTGGTGAGGTCATTCTTTTGTTGATTTGGATGTATGCTTGGGGTCATTGTCATGTTGACAAGTGAAATTGCTCTTCATCTTCAGCTTTCTAGCAGATACCTGAAGGTTTTGGGCCAAAAGTGACTGGTGTTTGGAACTGTTCATAATTTCCTCCACCTGGACTAAAGCCCCAGTTTCAGCTGAAGAAAAGCAACCCCAAAGCATGATACTGCCACCACCATGTTTCACAGTGGGGATGGTGTTCTTTTGGTGATGTGAAGTGTTTTTGCTCCAAGCGTACCTTTTGGAATTGTGGCCAAAAAGTTCAACCTTGATCTCATCAGACCATAACACATTTTCCCACATACTTTTGGGAGACTTGATGTACTGTTTTGCAAATTTTAGCCGGGCCTGGATGTTCTTCTGTGTAAGAAAAGGCTTCCGTCTTGCAACCCTACCCCATAGGCCAGACATATGGAGAATACATGAGATTGTTGTCACATGTAGTACACAACCAGTACTTGTCAGAAATTCCTGCAGCTCCTTCAGTGTTGCTGTAGGTCTATTTGCAGCCTCCCTGACCATTGTCTTGTCTTTTCATCAATTTTGGAGGGACGTCCAGTTCTTTGCAACATCACTGTTGTCCCATATTTTCCCCACTTTTTGATGACTGTCTTCACTGTGTTCTATGGTATATTCAATGCTGTGGAAATTTTTTTGTACCCTTCTCATGATACCTTTCAATAATGAGATCCCTTTGATGCTTTGTAAGCTCTCTGCAAACCATGGCTTTTGCTGTAGCAGGCAACTGAGTAAATGTCAGGAAAATCCTACTAGGACAGCTGAACTTTATTTGGGGTTAATCAGAGTCTCTTTACTTGATGGCAGGTGTGTACCCAAGACGACTGAATGTTGTAATTAAATCAAAAGGTGCTTCAACAAAGTATTAATTTAAGTATTAGTTTGTGTGTGCACACTTATTGTACACTTTTTTATTTTTTATAGTTTTCCCCTAACAGATTTGTTTGTTTTTCAATTGAATTGTACAGGTTATAGGTCACATTAAAGGTGGGAAAAGTTTTGAAATTATTTATTATGATCTCATTTTTTATATCACAAACACCTGGCATTTTAACAGGGGTGTGTATACTTTTTATATCCACTGTAGGTACGTGCTTATGGTCACTGTGTAATATTCTTGCTTGTGTTTGGACAGCACTTCACAGCGTTGGAGTTGAGAGGGGCACAGAATAGCATCATGGAATAGGGTAGTAGTTGGAGGGCTGAGTAAAGTTTTTAAAGTTTTTGTTGCTTAGCTAACTTGAGCTTGTGGCTCCTGACAGTTTAAAAACATGGATGTAGTACCCAGGTCTACCATTATTATAAGTATAAAACTTTAATTTCCCATCCACAATCCCAGAGTATTTAACAAATGTTTAGCTCCATTATTTGCTTCTTTAAGCAAAACATTCCTACTTTTTTTAATCTGGATGACTGACTGTTAGTAGCACAATCAAAGGCTATCCTGCAGCTAATAATTTCAGCTTAATTTGTATTTGTACAGCCTCTTGAGATTGCCCTCAACTCTGCCTTTTGTCATATCCTCCCTTGAACCTTTGCAAACAGCAATCTTAGGAACTGCTGTAGAACTCTGTACAAGTGAAACTGTGTCAAGTATTGCTGTCAGTCTCATTCAGCAGTTAAGGCAGAACAGTTTCCAAAGACCTTGGGCTATATGTTGTTATGAATTCTACTTGTCCAGCATACCCAACATCTTACAAGAAAGCACAATGAGCTTTCAAAATGTTGAGAAACAAAGCAGGAATTTTTATTGGTTCTTCCGATTTAAGCTGTAAAGACAGAATTTTCTTGGTTGATCGAAGCCAGTAGTCTTTCCTCGCGTATGCCTGTGCTGCTTCCTCCTGCAATGTGCAGTGTGACACTAGGTTTTTGTGATGCTCCTCTTAAGTCTTGCAGTTCAAAACATATGGCCTTCTACAGACTTTTCTTTATAAGCCTGAAAGCCTTTCACAAGTCCTTGCTAGCATTCCAGATGGCTTCAGTTTGGTTACCTGCAGATTTTAACCGACAACATTACTGTAATGGGTACATAAACAGAGAGGAACAAATTCATGTCAGTTGTGCAGTCAGACTCTACAGATATGGACCAGAGCCACATAGTGCAGCCTTCAGTTTACAGTTGTAAATCTGCCAGGAATTCAGTATCATCTGGCAGATTCTGTCAGCAGAAAACTTATTTTGGTGCACGAGTGAAGCTACACCCGTAGTGTCTTCCATCAAATTAGGATGCATGTGAGGGTCACACAGTGTTTGCTTCACACCGTAGCTGTCAAATTCACTCCTCACAGATTGGCTTGAATATAAAGGCTTCTTACTCTGCATAGACCCCACATCGTTGTAAACTGAGCATCCTTATGCACATGTATTTCATGTAATCCAGAAAGTGCTTCTGAAAACTGAGGTGAATGAAAAGGCTTTATCTTAATTGTACCTCAACTACTGGTCCATGCTGTGGCATTCTTCTGCTGCACATGCCTTCCTTTCTCTCTTGGACTCCACCACTTTGCAAATGTCTTGTCATAGGCCTTCACCCTAGTTTACATTTTGTAAATGCCCTCAACCCGGAGGATATAATACAGATTCTGAACAGCTATTTTTTATCTCCTTCCAGACCCAGTTTGTGCTAAAAGACCTTCAAAATAGAGTATTGTATGCAGAAATGGAAAATGCATAGCATGAACCTTAAAAAAGTAGTAGACTTCTTTAACTATTAAGTACTGCATATTGTTAAGTATTTGAATACACTCTTTCAAGCAAATGTCTTATTCAGTCTTATGCATGCATTCCATCATATCCTAAGCTGGCCTATTAATCCAGTTGTAAAGGCTTTCCGTAAAGGTGTTCTTTATGAATGCTGAGAGTGAACATTTACTCCCCTCATAGGATTTTGAGCTTCATGCTATGCTGAACAGTTAACAATGCCCATGTTTGATGCATCTGATTTGGCAGACCTTGTCATCTCCACTGAAAAGTTGTTTCATTTTATTAGTAGTTTTCCAAGTAAGAAGATGAAAAAGAAATCTTGGGACTTCAGGCTTTGGTATACAAACATCCATTCTTGGTAGTTCACAATGTTGGACTGAAGTAGCTCTTAAGATAAACTCTTTCATGTGTAAGGTGATTTTACATATATTTAAATCGATTCATCCAACTACAGGTGTTATGTGCAAACTGCCAGAATACTGGAGAACATTTAGTTGAACCTTAGATGTACACAGATAACTGAGAGCACATCAAGAAAACTCAATCCTACATATAATCTTATGTTTGTACCATTTGAAGGAGGCAGATCTGGCGTGCCTGTAACCTTACAAACTTTGTTGACTAGCCCATTCTATTGCCAGTTAGTGTGACAGATATAACTAATCCTTGCAAAGGACTATCAACTTGCATTTACCTCCATAGCAGGTTTCAGAAATGTTTCTGCCCAGGATGCCCCACAGGTTGCCATTTAAATGACATTCTGCACCTTTTCAAAACACTTTTGGCTTAGAAACTTTTTGGCTGTAGGACAGGGTTTGGTGCAAGTGTACTGCAAGGAATGTCTTAACTGTCCATCTTCTGTTGAGATTTCATGTTGAAGTGACCCTCCCTGAATACAGTGGTGTTAAAGTTCTTCCTGGAACAGTAAATCTTTGAGGATAGGTCAGTATGACTGTAAAGCTGCCCTCATCTCTCCCTCCCACCTCACCATCTGGGCCTTGCACATCTTTTTATGAAGTTGGGTGTGGTATTTCAGATTTATAATTTTTTTAATTAATTTGTTTCTGTTGCTTGAGCTTCATTATTTACTCAGGCTACTGCTTACCTACTACACGCACAAACATTCTTGCAAGATTGTTGACTCAAAATGGATTACATTGCCACTGAATGTATGTACTAGGATCAGGTTTTGTTTTATTTCAGTAACTGATGTACCAGGATCAGGTTTTGTTTTATTTTTGTAACCAGTGCTGAATGGAGAAAGAACACTTGGAGAGGCTCAAATGCTTTCTGAAGATGTTTCTGTCAGTTGGCTACAACACCTCTAATTCTGACTTTAACTTTGTAATTTAAATTTCCTGTTTCCTCACCCACACCTGTTAGATACTTGACACTGTTAACTTTGTTATACTGTTTCCCTTTTTGATTTCCTTCATTTGCTGCCAGAACCACTGCCTTGTCTGTACTCTGTTCATCGTGTGCAACTTTAGTTTTGTGTTCCA